>NW_015150768.1:270762-312413 GCF_000732505.1 Cyprinodon variegatus | reverse complement strand
GATGGATGGATGGATGGATGGATGGATGGATGGATGGATGGATGGATGGATGGATGGATGGATGGATGGATGGATGGATGGATGGAACTTGTTTTTCTTAGGTTTTTATTTCTGACAGATCCATTTAAGGCAACAGAGGAAGGATAAATGTACGTATAACTAGATTAGGTTTAAGTGAGGGATTGAGAAAGGCCTTTAAATATTTTAAAACATCTGTCCAAGAAAAGCTAGGCTGTATTCTGATTTGTTTATCAAACCTTTACTTGAAAGCACTATGTGCAGCTCTTTAGCACATCTGAGTTGTCACGACACTGGGATAAAAAGCCTGTCAGATATCTCTCTTTGCTCGTCTCAAGTAATTAGTGATATTTCTCTCATCTCCTTCACTCCCTATTGTTTGTCCTCTGCATGCCTTTAACCACGGAAAAAACTCCCATTCCTCCTCCTCCGTTTGATGTGTCTGTCTCCTGCCAACACTGTCACACTGACTTCTCTGTTCTAGTTTTGTCTGCAGCCTTGTATAATGAGCTCTGCTTGGGACAGGACATTCTGCAATTTGGCCTTTGGTTTGGAGGGGTGGGGGGGATCTGAGGCATGAATTAGACAATAAAGGAAGCACAGCATGGAAAGATTACACCAATTTAGGTCTGGAGTCAAAGTTCTACTTTGTAATTTTAAATTTTTATTTTTAAGAGAGGATCTGTCGGCTAGCTTAACAGATTTAAACTTAAAGATGTCTAACTTGTAACTGATCATCAGCTGGATTCAATTTGATGTTAAAGTTTCAAAAAAACTTGAAACTTGCATGGTTTTTGAGACATAAAGAGGAAATATTTTGACAGGATATATTCATGGTTAGATTAAGTCATTGAAAAAATATCAAAATATATCTGTATGTTTAATGTTTTACTTTATGATGTTTCTGTTAGAAAAAAAATTTAGTGGTTCTGAATTCACAAAACAAAACGTCATGTTGTACTACACAGTAACTGCCACAAGGGGTCAGTGTTGATACAGATGTGATTTCTATTTAATATCTAACCTTGTTAGATAACAGTTAGGGATAATATACACACCCACAAATGCTGTATAAAAGCCTTAAAAAGAATATAGCTTTTTTTTTTTCTTTTTTTTTTTTTTTTATAACAGTAGCACATTTCACTGTGGTGTTGATAGTTTGCATAACTCCCTAGAATCAGAATCCCATTTTTTTCTTCTCCACCAGCATTTCCCAAGGTGAGGCAAACAGAGAGATGAACCCTAGATCATTCTTTCCTAGATCATCCAGAGTCATGGGTCTTCCTTTATTGTGGTCTTCCCCTCAGCTTACCTCACAGGTCCTCTATGCGATCCACCTCTTGTGCTGAGGTGACTGTGGAAAAAAGCAGATTTTTCTTATGCGTGGAACGTTTCCCCCCACTTATTTCATTATCATTATTCAAGAGTTTTAGTTAAGTTGATTGGATTCTATGCTGCTTTTAATTTGCTGACTAAAAGTGACTAAAATGCAAATGTTTGATTTCCTTGCAAAGTAAATCAGATTGTTCTTTAAAGCTTATTTCTTTTTAAAATGTCATGATGTGACGCACTCCAGCAAAGTTTCCGAGGCCTTACAAGAGAGAGGCCCACAGCCTCATACAACCTCCTCTTTACTAAACCAAAAAACTTTTTCTCAGTCACAGGCTGTAAACTTGATCAACACACTTATTTTCAACTAAATTCCAACTAGATCTACAAATTTAATTTTGTGATTGCTGGACAAAGAACTTTTTACTCTTTTTTTTTCTGGCTTCCTGCTTAAGGACCTGTTCCCATATATAGATCATTTTAAATAGTTTTTAATGTGAACAAAGATCTCAGTCTTAGCTATAGCCACCTTAAAGTAAACTGAGGAGATTTGTTGTTGTTTCCATTGTTCTTCTTAAGGTGCACATTGAAACAATAAACTGAGTCACTTTTCCACATTTGTTTGAAATCTTTGATTATTGACCGGACAGTAGATCTAGACAGCTTAGGTGAGAATCTATTGATTTTGTTGTTATTTTACATCTGCTTTAACTAAATGGTGTATTCACTTGTTTTTTCTTTCTTTTTTGTAAGAACAGCTAAGAAAAAAAGACATCTGGCTAAGAATTGCAATTACAGCACTGATTATACACACAAACATGCTTATAGGAAGAGCTATTTTGCTATTGATTTTCCAGACTTAGAAAGCCCAACACACATCTGTCTTACTTTAATGGGATGCTGTCCTGTGTTTCCTAATCTGAAGCCTATAGATTAGAGAATAAACCCTTGTTTCATATCATTTATATTTTAAAAGAAAATTATCCATTGCTAATCAATCATTTTGATCTTGAACAACACCAAAAGCAAAATATTAATAATTAAAAATATGGTTTATATCCATACCAATTACTAATTGTGGTATCAGTATTTCTACCATAAACAAATGAGCTCAAACCTAATATGGAAATTTGAATAAATACCAGAAACTTTGCAAAAGCTGTTCTAAGTTTGTTATGTCCATCGCAGGTGTTTTTTTAAAGGCATTCAAATGTTAATTTCATTTCAAAGAACAGCATGGCCTTCCTGCTGTTTTACACACGTACATGCATTTACATCATGTGAGCTTGTTTATTTAAACTCAAGCCATGAATGGACCCAGTAACATTTTTTCAGAAAAACAAACACGTCTTTAACTCTGCTTTCCCAGACACAGTGTCATTTAAAAGCACCCTGGCCTATGTCTCTTTAATGTGGTCTCTATTTCAGATGTAAATCTGCGTGAGAACTAACCTGTAAAAAGGACAATAGAGCGAGTTGTGTTAGAAATCAATGGGACTCTCTTTGTGATTTTGTTTGCTCAGTAATAGAAGTCAGCTCCACTTATAATCAGCTGTGCACATAGGAGCATAAACAGCTCAGAAAAGTTCTGGATGTGGTACCATTAAAGTCAGTGTTATTGTATGCTGGATTCAACCAGTTGAGTTGGCTTCTATTGTACGCGCAGAGTTGGCAATATTTGCCAGTGAAACTAAGGACGTGTTACAATGCAACTATCCTATGTCATTTCATCAGAGCTTTGTCTAAACCTGCAAGCAGTGTGTTTCATTTTAGAGTAGGTTTGCTTGCTTCATAGATTCAATGAGCCTTAAGTATAATAGTCTTTCATTAAAAGCTTGGAGGCAAACATACATAATGAATGAAGGTAATAGGGACACTACCAGCTGGTCTAATATGTGCTTTTTTCTCTTCCTTTTTGTTTGCTGTCATGTGGATTTCAACCTTCTCCTTTCTGTTCCGCAATAAAGGTAAGGCATTTTCCTTTCATTTGTGATTCACTCAAAACCTCATTTAGTACCAAAAAATCCTTTATTTAATAACTCAAATGTAATATTTTATTTTACTTTACATGCTGTAAGACTGAAATCAGGTCCAAGATGGCCATTAATGTTCTGTTTTTAAAACTTTTTTTATTGTCTGTTTTGATAAGGACAGGCATGTCTTTGTACCCTGCCTGAGGTAAACAAAAAGTGTTCTTATGACAGTAAGTCAACATAACGGGCCAACATCCCGGTGCTCTCCAGACTGAAAACTACAATAATTAGTCTTTGGAGTAAGGGATCAATTTTAGGACTCCATAGCTATCTCTTTGTCAATCAAAACCCTTTCTGGGAACCATGAGTCCATATTTAAACTATTTCTGAAGCACCTGAACCAAATGTTACAGTCAGACATTTATTTATTTCTATAACATCCTCATAGGAGGTTGTACATTAGTATTTCACTTAGGGAGACTGTTAATACTTGCGTTTTGCTTATGATCTTCCCCACAGTATTTCTCTATTTCTTTTGTTGGCACAGCTTTTTTAATGTTTATAGCTAAAAAGCTTTCATATACACTACTTTTCAGTAGTGTTTATAAAAGTTTTTCACTAGTGTGTATGAAAGCTTTTTAGTAGTATGTATGAAAGCTTTTTAGTAGTATGTACGTCACCAATCTGACGAAAAATTGATTGACGCTTTACTAGCCATTAAAGATTAAAGATTAGATATTTATCTTACACATCAAAAAATAAATATAGATATATTTCAAAAATGTTTGACATTTTAAATTAAAATTAAGTTAAAAAAAAAAAAAATTTTAATGTCTGAATCAGTGTCATTGGGTGTGGGGCGGGGCCCTAGCGCCCTCTAGCGGCCAGCCACCACTGCTCTTTAGCCTGACCACCCCACTATGGGGCTTAAAGGGTGATGCTTTTTTTTCCTCCTTCTCTAAAAGAGACTCAGAAATAATTATGTATCTTTTTGCCCTCAATCCTGGGTTGGAGGGTGCTCTAATGTTTATTAAAAATGTTTTACGGCACTTAAATGCAGAAAAAGCCACTAAAAAACATTTTAACCCTGACTGATTCTTCCTGAACAATTCTTCAGGTTTGTTCCTGGTCCACCCTGGATAGCTGGAATCTTTGGAAACTAAAGAGTTGTATCTTTTCAACAACCTATCACACATCTTTTTCCAGTGTTGTCAGATGTGTCACATAAAAGTTGTGGTCACTTTTCCAGCCTCCAAGCTCCACTCTAGGCTTTGTTTACTTTGTAAACATCCCTGAACACAGTTGAGGATATACAGGGTAAATGTGATGATCAAAAGGTCTGTCATATGCAGAAATAGTCATATGGGGGAAACCATATTTTTTTCACTGTAATAGATTCCCATTTACAGTATCTGGCGCAAACCACATTTGGCAAAGTTTTGGTAAATGTAATTATTTGTACCAAAATAAATACTCCACCTGGAACATGACCTAAAAAAAACAATATTGATTGAATGTTATTCAACTGATTCAGTCAATGTTTGCTGCAGCTATAAAAAAGATGTTGATAAAAGTTTTTTTTTTACTTTATCTCATTTCTTTAATGTAAATTCATAACTTTTTTCCTATTTAGAAAAAAAAAACCATCAGATGTAGGGGTGTGAGAAAAAAACATTTTAGCTATATATCTTGATATTTGGCTGCCCGATATAACATCGATCTTTCACTTACTGTTATTGATTTTTAAAAACAAAACATATTTACCTAAAGCAATGAGGGGAAATTGGCTACCTCTGCACTGCCACTCTGGCAAAAAGCGCTGTGGAGCTCTTTTGCTGTGTGGCGCAGCACCATTTCTGTAGTCGAGGCAGTCACAATGGAAGAAGTGGACTGACTCAAATCCCAAACAACATGGATACCAAAATAACTAAATAATCAATATCTTCTGATGAACATTTACAACACTTGCTTTTTATCTATTCATTTCATTTTGGATAGCTGGGAAAAATATTGCAATATATAGTGGTATTGTAATATCGTTATATTATCATATTGCAACACCCATGCCAATATTCACCCCTAGTCTAATGAGGCTAAACTTTTTTATTTTCTTTTTCGAATCCCCAAAAAAATCAGATAAACGGGTGTGATTGTGATTCCTTGTTTACCACAATCGTTTTTCCTTCATACTTTTTTTTTGCCTTACCTTTACATTGGTACCAACAGAGGTGGGTAGAGTACCTTAAAATTGTACTAAGGTACGTAAGAGTAGCACTACTTCAAAAATTTTTTTATCCAAATAAAAATAAAAAGTGGTCATCCAAGAAGTTAATCAAGTAAAAGTAAAAAAGTATTCGGTAAAAAAGGCTACTCAAGCATTGCGTAATTTTTGGATACTAACATCTCAGTTAATGTTTAGAAATGATGCTGACCAACATGCATTTTAAGACTCAAATGCATAAAAAAAATCATAAATATACAACAACAAATTCATGCAGAAGAATTACTGTAGAGAATATTTTTTTCCACATAAAATATAAAACCAGTCTTTACAGTTAGAGCTGTATATATGTTGGGACAGAGTAATAAACTTCCACTGTTAATATCTACTGTTTCTTTACCCAAGTAGGAGTAGCGATACTTTTCACAAAATATTACAAGTACTGTAAAAGTACGAAGTATTGTGCAGTAAAAAAAAAAAATTGTGTTACTCAAGGAAATTTAACTGAGTACACCTCTGTGTATCAAAGATTTGTATTTAGACCTGATAATGATTGAGCTATCCTGATTGATTGTAGTTGTGTATTTTCAGTTAGAAATAGCTTCTGACACTGTCTGGGCTTAACAGCTACCTGGCACCTTTGTTTTTAAGCCAGCAGCGTGACACTATCAGCACGTAAACTCTTCCTGACCCTGACACTCTGCTCTGCATGTCTGTAAACTCTTGGTCTGTCAAACAAGAACCCATTGTAGGCAGCTATTCCCACAGAGACAATTATGTAAATAGTTGGGAAAGTAGATGGGAAAAGAAAAGCTGCAGTCATTCAATACAGTCGTCTAAGGGCCCCTGTAAAAGATCCCAGGCTTCTGAAACATAAAAATACAGACAGAATGATCAGTCCTCCCCAAAAATGTTAGAGCATTACTGAAATATATTTTGTGCAATTCAGAAGAAAAACAAACACATTTATTGAGGATATTTAAAAATATGCATTTACCTGGTTGTATAACTTAGAAAATCCTTAAAACTAAATTTCCGATGTAGGGAGCAGTGGGGTAATGGTTAATGTGAGAATAATCACAGCTTTAGTTTGCACAGTTTGCTTTTATACAAATATATTCAGGTCAGGCCAAGCAATATTAGGCAGTCCTCATGAATCATTTAAGAGGCATTTTTGCTCCAGTAACCGGCTAAATGAGAAGAAAAACCCCTGGAAAAAACTGTCTTGTGGGGTTTCTGTTGTTACTTTTGTGTTTAAATGTAGTCAACTCTTCATAGTATTCTATCTTTTTATACAAGGGTCCTACATTACTTCTCCTCCTTTTTTTATTTTTCTAAAAAGCACTGCTATCCATTAACATCCCAAACAAACTGCTTCACAGTCTGGATAAACTGTGCAGAGACCAGCAGTTGTAATCTCCCAAATGCTCCAGGGTCCACTTTAGGATCCCAGGTTGATCCACTCCAGAACCCAGACTCTGACAAAGTTAAAAGTGTTTCAAAGCTTTGGTGTGGAAGTGCTGTAATTCCTTGTTTGTCTTGTCTTTAGTAGCGGCTTATAAGCGATCCATGTTTTGGCTTGGTGAAACTTTCTGCCACATCTGTCAGATTTAGTCTTAAGATTGGACTTGGCTGCTCTAAAATATGTTGTTCTCTTTTGTTTAACTGGATGCCTGAAGTGTCCTTATCAATTTGAGGTGTTTGGATCGAGCCATAGCATGCAACCAGTCAAAGCAGTAATGATGCACAGTAACATAGAATAAACATGTAAATTCAGGTCATTTTGCTTCATGTAGAATAACTTGGCCCTGCCAGGCCTTTACTGTACATGCTTACAGATCAAGTTGTCATTTGGAATAAAACACTCTCAGTTTGGTTACAGTTTACTGTAAATAATTTTGATTTCGCCTATTAGAATATTCCGACTGGCATGTTTGCATGAGGCATTTTACTCTGGTCATCTGATCAGTCTGATCAATTATTTCCGTAAAAATGTAGCAAATGTTAAAACAACAACAACAACAAAATTCTGTAACTACTTATTTCTTGTTTATCAGGTTTACATGTGTTCATAGCCAGAACATATATATTCCAATCTTAGTTTTTAGATAACTTATCAACCTTGTTGCTTTTATTTAACTGATTTAGCTTTTTTATGTCTTCTTAGAACAACAGCAACATATCAACATGACTTCTGGGTGTCATGTGACCTAAGCAGCAGAAAAATGAAGTACAGAACGTTTCTTATTTCCTCTGCTTCTCTCCATGAGGCTCTGGGGGCAAGCTTTGCTGATGCATAACTTTAATGGATCTTCTGAATGCTTTCGGCAGAAGCCGAGGCAAAGAGCCGAGCTACTGTTAGAGACTCACAGAAACACTGCTATGTTCTCCCGCTGGAGGTTTTATGGGCTGAGGTAATGACAGAAACTCCACACAGACAGCAGTGTTATGGTTCCCTTTGCGCGTAGTAGGAACAACCATCACAGTGAACAATTGAGCAGCCAGCGAAGGAAGGAAACCTAAGGAGCATGGGAAAGGAAGCTTTTTGATTAGTTACAATCAAAAGATATATGTAGGTAATGAAGTGTGCAAATGATGATTGAGAGGTTATAATTTCTGCTTGTTTTTGGTTGGTTATTATTACAAACAGCTTTTTATGTTTTTACAGCTTAAACTCATACACCATATACATGTACAAATATAAATACAACTATAGACACTTGATGAGAAACCTGGGGAACACCTGCCAAAAACAATAGTACCTCAAAACAGTAGCAAAATTTTTCAAATTAATAATTGAACATCATTGATCTCACAATGGAGAAATTCACTTCTGCCTCTTAACCCAACCCCCTTGTGGAGCAGTGGGCTGCCACTGTGTGGCGCCTGAGGAGCAATCAAGGGTTAGGGTTTTGCTCAGGCACCCATAGTGCAGGATGTCAGGACCAAACCAGGTACATGCAACCTTCTCTAAGCACAAGCACGCTGCTCTAACCACTAGGCCAATACTCCACTTGCTTCTAATTGATTATGAATGAAAAGGGAAAGTCTTTATTTGACTTTGAAGATGTTTCATTGAAGTGATTTTAATTTTTTTCACCACCTCAGTTATAGTTACATACCCATAATTAACTTATCAAATTTATGCACGCAAAAACAAAAAAAGAAGATCATGTTAGCTTTTTCCTACAACCAACAGCCATTAAAATCCTGACAAACACTGGTTTGATGCCCCATTTTTAAAACTTCTACTTTAGTTTGCTTCATTTTTTCTTTCCTGATGGAATGGTTTCATGTCCAGTATCTTAATATTCTGTCAGCAGAACTATAATTTCTCTGAGATTTAAATCGTCTGCTAAAACATCACCTGTTAAGCTGAGCTCTTTTTTGAAATTCTGTCAAATATAAAAAGAAATGAATTAATCAGAAGTGAAATAACTGGAAATGTTGCATTAAAATTGATTATAAGTTGCATGTTTGTGGAAACAGTCTTAGCTGAATTGTTTGATGTCAGAAGAAGAGCCTCATAATGACTCCTCTAAGCTGCTGATGCACATTGTTTTTCTTTGTTGGACTATGCTCTGCCTTCCTGACCCTCTTCCTCAGACCCTTGTGTGATTGGCTGTCAGACACCCTTTACAACCTATTTACATGTGCTGCTCAAAGGCTGTCACTCCCATTCCTTTCTTGCCCAGGGAGGCAAACTAAAGTAGATCAAATCTAAAATCAGGACTTGGACTCAGACCGGATCAGGAGCCACTTTAAGTGGCTTCTGGGGACCCTTTTTAGGAATCTGATTACTGCTGCAGATAATTCATTTAATCTCTGAGCCTGTTATTGCTTATTTGAGCTGTTGGGCAAAAACAAGACAATTCCTACTTGTGGAGGCGCTCACATTAACTCCATTCCAGATAAACAGATTATCTTCTGCATGTTTTGTAAATTTCCCAAAAGTTTAGTCTGTTGTTCACAGCCCCATAGCATGCTCTCTCCCTCCCTCCTAGTTGCACACACTCAAGAGTCACAAGAGGTGACTGTTGGATGTGTAGAACTTTGCAAAAAGTGGATCCTGTATACCTTGATGACACTTATAGATTCGCCTTTTTGGATTTTCTATAGAACTCTTTTCAAGTACTCTTGTGCTGGGAGCAAGAGGAGCTTTCCTGCCATTCAGGATACACACCCACAGCATTCCCGGACATCATGCCTGTGGGCTCTCACTGTGGGAAACGCTGAGGGGGAGTGATCAGCAACCGGGTCTCAGTGGATCCTCTCTTTTAGCAGTAGGAAATAGTTTAACAGAGGACTGGATATCAACATAGGACACCACCCATGAGGACTTTAAGTAGAGGGGAATACCTGCAAGAGGATCTTGAAGTGAAGTTTAAGATAAACTCTTATTGAGAACTTGGCTTGGCTTTTATCTGATCTGATAAAATACATTCAAGTGGAGCTGCTTTCAATCTAACTCGTTTGCTTCAAGAGTGACAGCATGGCTGGAGTCATCAGGAAGGGATCTGGGAGACCCTCATACTACTACAGATTCCTTGGCAAATCCCGACTGCAGCGTCAGCGAAGCCGGTCCCGCAGTCGCACCAGACCCTCTACCAACAGGGGTAATATTTCCTACAGCTGCTTAAAAAGCCAGTGAGGAAATGTTTCAGCCTCACCTACAGCTGTGGAAAACTACACAACACTGCTTCTGTTTGTGTTTTCTGGTAGTGTCTATGTTCCTGAATCACATTAGGAAGTTTGTTTGTCATGGTGTTTGGAGACAGTATGTACTGTATACTATTTAAAAGCACTGTACATGTAGGTAAACTGAGACTTCTCCTTTTCTGAAATGTACATTCTGTTCAAACAGAAACTTTTTTTTATGGCTTTGGTGTCATTATTTTTAGTCCATGGTAACCCTGCTTTGTTGATGTGTGACTGTGAGTTCTGGTGAGCGATAGCAGTTTGGTGTCACTATTCACAAAGTGATGATGTTCTCACATTGCCCTGTCACTTCTTGACAGCTCTCAGTTAGCAGCGTTCCATCCAGTTTGGGCACTTTTCTGTGAAGTATTTCAGCAGGAAAGTCCGTTTCTGCTCTGTAAAAGTACTGCTCTTCTTAGTTTGCTTCAATCTGTTTGTGCAATGCTATGTTTTCCTTCCTTTCAGTGCTCCAGGCTGTGTTTGAACCACTAGATTACAGAGATATGTCTACCCCCAAGGCTTTGTTAAAATACTTTTGTGGAAGCAGTATCTCTGAATCTTGAACCTATTGATTTTTTTTTTTCCAAGTAAGCTGCTATAACTTGCCGACAAGGGGATTATGCAGACAGGACTATTTATTTTTTTGTTTTTTCTCTGGATGTGATTCAAGTTTTTAACTTTCAAACAAATCAGGAAGACATGAGACTAATTTCCCCCTTCAGATCAAACTGAATAATAAGTTAATCAAATTTTACCCAAAGACAGTTTTTGACTAGGAGTCGGTCAAGCATATAAACTGATTAAAAAAGCAATCTTTATTCTTTTTTATACTAAGTTTAATAATAAAACTTAATATTAAAAAAACAAAAGATAATAATAAGAATAAATCCATATTTTTGGAAAAGTTGGTATGCAAAATGGAAAAAACTCTTCATAACTCTTCATTTACAAGAATCTCTGTTCACTGCACAATAATCCAAATTAGTTTAGTAAGTCTTATAATTTTTAGTGTATAAACGATTCCCATTCACATTTACCCCATGAAAAAGCAGCTGAAGACCTACTTCCTTTCTTCCTTCAATGTGTTTCTCAGAGTATCAAGCTTAACACATCATAATCTAGAGTCTTATAGAACACTTGCTAATTTATATTTACTTATATAAGCACTTGCTTATGTTATCAAAACCTCTTAGACAAAAAAAAGACTAAGTACTGCATAATTTTAACATTGTCCTAAAAAGGATATTAAAAAAGCAATTCTGAGCTTAAAAACATGCGAAACAAATCAGAAGTCTTTGTATCAAGGCTTGACTTCATCAAAGTGAAACTATGGCTGCACTTCTGCAGTCAGAGACGCACAAAGTCAGGCCCGGCCATGAGAAGGAAAACAGAATGTGGTCGTTTCTGTTTTGAGCGTCTTCACTCTGATCAAAGAGGTGCTTTGAAGTCTACCCTCTCTATAATTCACTTGTCTAAAGAGCATGCACGTGCACATGTGCGTTTGAGCTTGGACACACACTCACCAAGGCACACTGCAGGCTCCCCTCAGGAAAATTTCAACACAGTGGATGCGCGTTAACAGTAACACACATTAGAGCAGATTGTATCCAGATGAAGAAGACCTTCTTCTTGAAAGAATTGGTGGTACTGGAAAAAAAAAAAAAATTATTGTCTTTCCAGACTTCCTTGTAATTTCATGTAATCTCACCAAAACTATAAAAAGTTAATTTATATGCTTCCACTTTGTACTGGTCTATTACTTATAATCTAACAAAATGCTTTGAGGTTTATTGCACCAAACTTCAAGAAAAAGAAGTCGTTATGAACAGTTTTGTAAGGCCACTTACATAATCTTACATTTTCTCTTTAAAATTATGTCAGAAGCAGAGAAGAAATATGCAAATATGTGTAAAATTGTGCAATTAACGTTTCTTACATCTAAAATAGATTAAATGCTCAATCTAAAACTAAAATAATTTTAGCTAAGACACTTGTGCAGGTGCAAGCATTGGAGTCTTGGAGAACTGCTTTTAAGTTGTCAGTCACTATTAGGGCGATTTTGCCAAAAAAAAAAAAGAAAAAAGAGCAATATATTTGAACCAAAATTATGATTGTGATTTTGTTTTCCTCTCAGCTATCCACAAGGATATGGTATATTTTCATCTTGAATGGTAGAATCTGTTGTGTTGGGACTTTAGTTTTGCCTGAAAAAATGTTCGCTTTTGGATTGGATGCATGGATCTGCATGCTAGCTGCAATTCTTACTGCCCTATTCTTGTTAAATCTAACAAGACCAAAAGTAGGGCACCTGTTTTTTTTATTTTTTTTTTTAGAAATTGCAATTATATTGCATATGCAGTTAATTGTTGATCCCTAGTCAGTGTTGCTATATCAGTCGCCTCTGGTGATGTTTCATGGCACGTATCAGCTTGTGTTGATGAAATGAAGAACATCATTATTTAAATTTTAACAAGCAAATATAACTGAGTAAAAGCCAGTTGAGTGAAAATTAATTTTGTCATTTGGTTTGCTTGGTGTGATGGGAAACGTGGTACTGCAGCTGTTCCTCTGAAATGCCGTTGGCATATTCTCTAAGATACATTAGGTCAGTGGACTTTATCTGAGAAAGCCCAGAAATTGGCAAATGTTTTTACAGTATTGTATATATTTAATACCTAATTGTTGTATAAAGTGAGAATATGCTATCTTTGTATTAGCTTTATTTGGTGTTCTACAATATAAGATTAACAAAAGAAATATATGTGATAAACAAAGCTATTACAGCATAAATTCCCTTCTAACTTTCCTGTATTATCTAAGTTGTTGTTGAAATATTTATGCGTGGGAAAGAAATTAGAGCTTTTCTCTCCAGCAACGACATTTTCCATTTGCCTAAAGCAAATTGTTAATACAGAGGCAATAGTGATCAGGGAAATATCGAAATACACCATATCCTTGGATATGTTTTCCTGTCTTCAGAAAGCTATTGCAGTTTCCATTGAAAGCTATGCTGCCTGTTTCACAGATCCAGTTACATGAGGTCATGTGTTATTGTTTTCATTCCATGTACATACACGTTCATTGTTATCTGTGAATGGAAGAGCTTGAGTGCTTTTGCCTCACCCCTGAACATCACTGCAGATCTGTTTCCTCTTCTTTGCCATGGATGGTGACACTGACATGCAAAAACCCACTTATCTCAAAAAGAGTGAATAGCAGACACACAGGAGGAAAAGTACAGCTGTGTTTTCTGATCCCACATTTTGATCTTTTGGTCTCAATTGTTGTTGCAAACAGAACATTGGATTTGAGCTTTTACTGGAACAATGTCAAAACAGTATAATGTAGATATTTGATAAGTTCGGGAAGTCTTTGTAAAATTCTGACTGATAAATGACCCCCTAGAGATTCCACCAATCAGAACTGTCTGTTACGCTATAGAATAAATTACCTTCTTTTTCTCCTACACTCTCAGTTTTCGTTCCATTTTTTCTTTAATTTGACAGGTGTCAAAATATCTTCACAATATGGTAATTGTATAAAACTTATGTCAGTATCAAACTGTAGTTAAAAGCAGTTTGTTTGATCTAACAACCATCCATTTTAGAAATTAGGCTCCAAAGAACACCTATGTTTTGATGGCATATTTGAGATAATACAGTCATGTCTGTATTGACATAGCTTGAACATCTCTTGTTGTTTAGCTTTAAATGGGTGCAGACAACATTTTCTCTATACCATTTGATATCTTTTCAATTTTTTACTTGCTTGGGTATAAAATTGACTGTTAAGTTTTATGCTGATCATGTTAATCATAAATTCACCAGAGGGAAGTCTTAAACCCTTCCTAAATAAAAAACTGCATAATGTTTTAGGCGGTAAATATTAGCTTTATTTAGGTCTTAAATATATTATTAGTATTATTTTTAAAGTTAATGGCTCAGTATTGATTTCAAAAAATTTTTAAGGCCCAACAAGAAAGCCAGATACAAACATCAATATTTGAAAAAAGTGTTAACACATTCTTGAGGTGAGTTTTGGCTTTTTGCGAAAAAGGGTCGATTTGCAAAACAGGAGATGGAAAAACATTTTTTTAATTAGCTCTGACATAGTAAACTTTACCTTACACAACTGATCACCTGCTTCCAATGTCAGCATCTTCCCGTATATTCCGATTATGTGCTTAATCACGTCCGAAAGTAACAACGGCATTACGAACTGACATTTTAACGTAGAAACAAAATAGCAACACATTCATTAAGCTTTCCTCCATAACCGATCTTTGAGCTGTGTCACTACCCGATTCGTCCCAGAAGCACGATCCGTTCTGCGATATATACATCTGGGTTGTCCTCGATTTTATTTTGTTAAAGAGACTTAAATTAGTTTTCCCTCCCCAAAAATAGTAAACGTACTAAAATATAATGTGTTAAAAGTTAGTAATATATTTCCTAAGCAAATAAATGCCTTAAAATCCTTTCTGTTTTATCATTGTCTCTGCCCGATCTTCACCGGAAATGGAATCCAACGCTACTTCCGGTGGCTAATTTTTTCGGCTTTGGATTTAAACATAAAATCTAGTCTTTTTGAGTTTATATTTTCCTTTTAATCTCATGCTATATAGTGCGTAATCTAAAGAAAGAAACAACTAAAATGCAGATAAACATAGTTTAATCATCAGAGATGCTCTGAGCATCTCTGATGATGATGTAGGGGAGAGGCAGTTTAACTAAGAAAATGTAAAAAGCATAAAATGTGTGTATTAAGCTGTGTATTAGTATTCTTTGGTGAGTTAAGGACAGAAAAAAGTAGTAGTAGTTTCAGTACCATAATGACATTATCTATGGACACCCGGATGTACATCTGTCCGCGCATGCGCAGGACGGATCGTGCTTCCGAGACGGATCGGCTACAGACAGTCTGTACTAGAGTGCAACCTCTACTTCCTGTTGCTTTGTTGACGGTACTAATGGCTACTAATGGCTGTTCTTGTCTGGCCTTGAAATTCGAAAACCTTCAAATCCTTCTGTGTCACAACAATGCGTTTAGGTATTAAAAACAAGGTATGTTTTGATTTTACATGAATAGGTACACTATAGTACTGACAGAATTATTTTGTCTGCCCTATGAAAGTACCAAAACGCTCCCAGTTAATATTAGTTGTAGTCCCCTTAACTAATAAGAACAAGTGTAACACATTTTGTGCCACTAGTCCCACCCACTTTTCTCATTTCCTCATTGACTAATTGTAATTTACTTAATTTAATCCAAAGTGTAGATAATGTAGAGCATACCATATGCAGAGGTATAGGCTTCTCAGTTTCAGATCCTAACTTTGAGACCATTTGTTTCATGTTGTGCCCACTTCTCATCTCTACGTGCTACTTATAAAAAACACAATGTAAAAAAAAACAAAACTGTTAAATGACGTAGGCAGAGGTTATGATGAAGCACACTGTTAGTTACAGTAAGCCTTGAAATATTATTTTGACTTCTTAAATAAAATCAAAGAATTCAAGGCGAGCAGCCTACATTACTTAAATACTTACAGACATGTTTAAAAGTGCTTGTGTCCCTTAGCATAATGTGCAATGCAATCAGTGACAATTATGTCTCAGTTTGCTGAAGCAAGAGTTTAAAATACATTTAAATTAGGTTTTATTATTAAATTTAAGATCTTCTCCAAAGGAAGACATCAGGAATAAAAAAGAAAATTGCAGCTATAGTGAAGACGATGAGGTATGGCAATGTGAAACAGTTACAATCCATGGCTGTTTAAAGTTCAAGCTGGAGCACAAGCTATAATCACACAAAGTCAAAACTCCCATGACCCAATATAAATATCACAACAAAATGTTTTCGCCAGCAGCTTAAAAATAAAAGATCTGATCTCTCAGTAACAGTTCAATAATGCATCACTGTGGAGAGTTATTATGCATAATTATATCCTCAATGGGTCATTACCAAGAACCACTTATGATCAATGTTACTGCGCCATGCTTTGTTCTGTCTGGCGGTGTGTTTAGACTTTCTGTCAAGTGTGTCTGGAATTGTGTGAGGGTGTTTATTTTTTGGCTGATGGGAAAAATGGACACAATTCAAGCTGATAGATGGAGAGCACGGTGAGAACATCACAGATAATCACTGTGACTCATACAACATTCACACCCATGCACATAAAGGAAGGAAACAGATCAGCAGTCTTGGTTGGAGTCCCTTTAGCCCTAATCTGTTTTAAACATAAATAAAAATGGAGACAAAATGAGAGACTCATTCTAAGTGCTTCTGTGTTCAGATCTTAACAGCAACACTGGTTGAAAAACTTTGTTTTGTAGATTTGTTATAAAACATCCTATCTAATATTAAGCACAATTAGGTAAAACGAAGACCTCAAAAATTAACAAGCAAATGGGCTTGTTTGAAGGCTAAGGATATTTTTTATTTGATTTCCAGCTGTGCATAAGTATATTAAAACAAATAGAAGAATAGGTCACATTTTTAATGAAAAGGACAAGTATTGGTTAGTTCAGCTGTGAAGGGGCTGAAGTGAGACCACCAGAATTTAGTCATCATCTCAGTGAAGCAGGGATTACTCTCTGATCTCACTCTCATTTCTGAAATCTGCACCCTTGCCTGCACTCTTTCCCTTTGGCATGAATCATCCAGAAGGGCCAGATGACACAGTCTGTCTGAGCACCCAAAAGAGTCCAATAACAGAAGGACAGGTGCAGGATAATCTCCCTAATCCATAGAAATCCTACATGGATTACATTCCAGAGCCCAAGAACAATTTTGGAGAAATAGCTGTAGAACTGCAGGAATGCCGCTATAGCTCATTATTCCTTTATCCCTATGTTGAAGTGCATTTCAACATATAGCAGACTGCTGACATTACAACACTACTACCGATAGTTTGCTATTAAAATCATACAATATGTATAAAAAGGATGCTTTCTCAGACTATGTATTTCTCCTTCAAAATCACACTCATTGTATTTTTGACATTGGCTGACCATCCCAAGCCAGTAGAATCTAACAGATTAGGGAATGGAGGTTATAAAACCCCATCCCACAATTCACAGTTAACAATCTACAGCGTTGTCCTTAAAGTTTAGATTCCCCTCAGTTTATTTATATAGGTCCACCTATCTAGCCTCAGAGATTGAGACATATATATATACACATATATATATATATATATATATGTATATGTATATAAAGTTTAACAGAGGATAACACATCTAAAGCTCTTTTGTTTATTGGTTCAGTTCAAGTTAACCTTACGCTTCAAGGTTTGTCTCGATTGTCTCGAGATCTGAGTTTTCAGTCTCACAACAAATCCATCTTAAAAGACTCTGGCTAATACATCGGTCTCTGATAAATCATCGGGTTGGACCAATGGCATGCCAGCAGTGTTTTTTGGGGCGGTGCTTTACAAACATGGCTACGCTGGAGGATACACCTGTTGATACTGCAATTGATTTGGTTTTAGCTAAAATTACAATTTTTCTCATTTAAAAAAGGAGCAAAGAGAAGCACTTTTTGCACTTGTAGGTGGGAAAGATGTCTTTGCTTTAATTTTGACAGGATTTGGAAAAAGTTTTATGCATCAGCTTTCTCCACTACTGTAGTTTTGAAAACACTCAAGAAGCTGCAGACAAATCCTATTTCAATGCTACGATTGACTGAAAGCGTACTCTGGAAGGCGGATACTAGATGGCATGTCACCCAATCAGCTCAAAGTATTGTCCTAAACGCCCCTCCTTTTTTTCACGGACAGACTGAAAAGCAGTCATCCCAGATTGATAACGTAGAACTCAGTTCAACACATATTAATCTGGCTGCTGCCAGGTTAAGCTCAAGTATCCACACTGTTTAGATTAGAGTTTTTCTTATTTAATTAAATGTTTAATGCTGATCAATTTTAATCTTATACTACTGTGTTTTTAACTAGTTTCATTTGATGTGTTTATATATTCTGAGAATAACCAAAATACATGGAAGAGCACTCTGACTCATGGTGCAGTTTTATAATGGGCTATGGATTTCCAGAAAAGCAATGCGTTGGTGGAAGTCAGATGCAGTAAAAATAATAGTCTGCTTGAGTCTTCTTAACGTTTTTAAAGGGCTTTTTTAACCAATAAGGCACAAAGTTTTGTTTCAGTTCTTTTATGCTGGAGTACTGTAAATGCTTTGCTGTTGGGAGGATTTCCTCCACAGTTTCAGTCATCTAGTGCCCAGCTGGGGTAACAGGAAGGTTGCATGCATGTAGCAGCAGTTCTTCAGGTGGAAAAAAAAGGAGCAATACATGCCAAAAAATGAGAAGCATAAGAGGCATTATGCTAAGAGATAGTGTGGAACATTGGGGAAAGTATAGTGAGAATATCATGAAAACACTATGTAGAGATGTTCCTTTCTAGCTTTTTCAGGCCGATACTGAGTTCTGATTTTCTATTAGATCAGACCTACTGACTGCGTATTTTACTGAGTCGAGTTATTTTTGTTTCTTTTGAATCTGAGGCATGAAGAAATAAAAGTGCAACACGTTCTTTGATAGAGGAAGTACTTATTAATCAAATTGAAAATAAATATATTACAAGCTTACACTCAGTTACGCATCAATGCTTATCTTTCTAGCTTTTATCTGTTTATATTACATTTTGCAGAGCAAATCAAAGCAAGAGCTGTGGATGGATGTTTTTTTTTTTTTTTTTTTGAAAGAATCCATAGCCTAATTAACATATACTACTAGTTTTATTAGGGCAGTCTCGACATGTCTCCATGATCAATCAGTAGGTGCATTTTTTTTTTTTTTTTTTTTAACCAAAATGATGTTTCTGATGCATCTAATAGAAGTAAACTCATGTTGTTGGGGTTTTTGAATGTTCCCTCTAAGTGCCTTTTATAGTCAATGAAGATGATTTTTGCAGATTTTTCATCTCTGGCCAAATTGGTCGATTTCAGTACAACGCTTTTTAATGAGATGTGGCTGCAGGAGTTTATTCAGGATCTCTATCCCTACTTTAGGAGCAGACAGGCAGACACTGACTGCAGAGAAAGCAATATGTGAAAAGACGGAAAATAATTAGAATTTCTATCAGGAGCTTTAAAATTCTGGACGTGTATTCATGTCACTCATGCATCTTTCTCGCCTCATTCTGAGTTACTCTTAGTTTTTTTTTAATCAGCTTTTTCTTATCGTGTTGTTCTTCTTTTTGTCTGTTATTTTTCTTCTAATTTCGTCTCATAGGTCTTTTAGGTTTAGCATAAATATATCCATTTGTGGATATACAGTATAAAGTCTTTTTTTTTAATTGTCTTTTAGAAAGTTTGCTTAAAAACATTTTGTTTGTTGTTTTAGATCCAACCCTTTTCTTATAAACATTCTGAAGCTTAGATGTTTTTAGGAAATGTTATCATTGACTCCAAGAGTGCTTGGTCTGTTTCCTTTAAATCCTTGCAAGCTGGTGATGTTATTGAAGTCAGAAGGATCTCGGCAGCAGAAGCAGAAGGAATGTAGCTGCCGTGTCGCCCTCAACACAAACAGAAACTTCCTTCTTCTGTGCCCCACTTCTTCTCCCTCTGACTTCCCCTAACAAACTACAGACAATGGCATGTCTGCGCCAAACCAAACACGAAGCAGACTCATTCTTACTAGATATAACTTGAACAGAATATATAAGTGTCAGCTATTAAACTCCCATTTATTTTCTTTTAGGTTATGTTTTGGTGGCTTTTTAGGTTGAATTCCCTTTCCTTTTTTTTTGTGTGTGTGTTTTAAGGAGGGTAGGCTATATATTTGCAGAAAGTTAAGTGAAGTGAATGTTGACTATGTATGCACTGATGGTTTTTGTTAGCTCTTATACTCTCTAGCTCCCCCATGTCCATAGAGGTGCTCCAAGGAGACGGAGGAGAACCTATTTATCACCCCATCACCTCTGTGCTGTGTAAATAATGTGTCCCAGAGGTCAAAAGTCCAGCCTCTCTCTTATGTTTTAGTGCTAACACGTTTTAGTCTCCAAGCATAAAGAAAGATGAACACACTCTCAGCTCAGCATTTGGTGTTTCAGAGCAGACAGTAAAGCTTGAAGGTTTAAAACTGGGCTATATTTTACTTGTAAAAGCATTCATATTATATTTTATTCCCTTTGAACTTTGTCACATTTTGTTCTATTACAGCGACCCATTTCTATGTAATGCATTTTATTGGGATTTAATGTGAAAGACAAAAATCTAAATAGTTCATAATTGGGAGCTGAAATGAAAATAATGTGTTTTTATTTGTTTACTAAGCAGAAATAATAACGGCTTAGTGTGTTTGTGTTTAGTCAATACTTTTTTGTACCATCTTAATCTAAAGTTACATTTTAGAGATTTTTTGGTAACTTTTTAATAGCTTAATTTGCCCACTCTTCATAAAAAGTCAAGTAGATGGAGAATGCCTGTCAAATGCAGTTTTTGAGTCTTAATTTGAGTGGCATTCTTATTTTGACAGGTCAATTTTAACACATCATTCTGTTTTCTGTCTAATCTCCTCCATTGTGTCTCTTGCTGGGTGTCCAGAGTTATTCCCCTGCTGGAAGGGGAATATAAAACCCCAATCCAACCTCTTCTGCAGGTTCAAGCAGGTTTCTTTGCAGTGATTCCCCCTATTTAGCTCAGTTTACCTTCATATTAACATGGACGAACTTGGATTCTGCCACCAGCATGTTCCATCAGAGGAAGGGTGTGTTCAGAGTTTTATAAAGAGTTATTTTTTCTATAACACATAATTTTTTGGCCAAAAGCTTATATATTATTGGTCCAAAACAGGATTTTTCACAAACAGAGATATTTTCACTACAAAGTTTATAGAAGAACTGCAGCTGGGACTTTTTCATGACTTTTATAAACAATGTTTTACCTCTTGGCACTCCTTTATAAAGGCTAGCTTAGGAGGTGACTAATATTCGTCCTGTTAACCTGTTATTCCACCCTGGCTTTGGACCTACTGTTGGTTTTAAAGCAGCTTTATTTGATCAGTGCAACCTCTGCCCACATTTCAGATTGAGATGCCAGGTTTGCAGCTGTTCCAGACTTGGGTAGTAATTGCAGTGGATTTTATTTTAGAGTATCGAAGTAAAGGGTTAATCTTACTTTTCAGGCATACTTTTCAGGTAGGCAGAATGGATTGTATCACTGCTACCAGACAGCTATAGCTAAGGTAAAAAAACAGAAACATTAAGGTTTAGCAAAGGACTCCAATGACAGATTGTAGATGAATAGATACCCGGGTAGTGAGAATGGGGTAAACACTGTTTGGCAGCCTGTGATTTCTTATCCTGCACTTTTCATTAATGCAAACTCTGTGTACATTTGTTTGTGTTTGAACTCTCCTCTGGCTTTACCCTTCTGTCATAACAAAAGAACACTGCATACTCTGTGTGTATGCGTTTCTCTTTCCTAGAGAAACAAACATCTTAAAAATGCAGACTCCCTTTGCTGCTGATAGCATAATTCTGTTCTTAAACCTTTAGTTCACTTTATTTTCCCTTAGAAAAGACAAAAAGTTTATCTTATAATAAGATTTAGCACTTCTAATCTACTGTATTGATAATAGGATTTGCAGCATGTTTGAAACTTTAGTTTTCATCTCACCACACAAAAGGAAACTCTTAAAAAAGGCTTTTCAAAGGCTTCCACTGACAAACCACAAAAGCGGCTGACAGTTGATGAACATGGTGGATATGGTAGCTATTGACGAGCTTGATACTTCCTGTCTGAGTTAATGAGGATGACATAAAAAAAAAAGAAAGAACCGAGAGTTCCAGATCTATCCAACAACCCACTAAGTTATCACTCTGTTTCAGAAGAGCTGGTCATACGCCGAAGTTCATCCCTCAAAATCTGGTTAGAGGGTCGTTTTCAAATGGATTAATGCTGAATAATTCATGTTCTTAGTTCACTGTTTGAAAGTTCTGGGCTAAATTCTCACCTGTCAAAATGAAAGAGGCTACTTCCTTATTTTACACATGAGATTTTAACTCTTAATTAAAGAAAATAACTAAATATCTAAATGGTTTCCCATAACATCATTAGAATATTTTGTCCTCACCACTCAGTGTTCTCTCTCCGCTAATTAATGACAGTACTCCAGTATATTATAGTATAGTATAGGCAGGTTTATTTGTATAGCACAATTTCCTACAATGACTTGAAGTGCTTAATAAGAATTGAACAATAAAATCAAAGAAAAATAAATGCAGAAATATAGCAAATAAAGATAAAAACATGATAAAATCAAGTAGTAAAACAAATAAAACAGTAGGACCACAGCCTATCAATAATACCTCAGTTAACAGTCTAACATTTACATTGAAAAGCTGTTCTAAAAAATTTGTTTTTTACTTTGACATAAAAGAACTCAGGCTTTCAGCACTTTTACAGTTTCCTTGGAGTTTAAGCTGTGAGTAAAGCTGTGAAGAGTATAGTAGTAATATAAGTAATTGTGTTAATAGACATAAGACATAGAAACAAAGCAAAAATACAATACAGTTGTAATTATATACATATAAATGTATATGTGTATATAGATAGTACTTTGATTTGGCTAAATCTCTTTTATAACTATTCATTCAGGTTCATTCCAGTTTTTATTACACTAGAAAACTAGATGTGAGATTATAACTAAAATGATCCAGTTAAGTGTGTCTGTGTGTTTTAAATGCTTATACTGTAGTGCAAATTTTTTGATTGGTCCTGAATTGAATTAAATTAGGAAAAAAAAACAGAGAATGTGCCACTGAAATAAAGCAGTATGTTGATCTTCATTAGCCAGAAAATTCTCCAAAAAATTGGTATGTGCCTACATTTTCTCCACATAGGAATAGTTGAATGAAAGAAAAAACAAAAGACAATATTTCCATAACACCATGCGAAGTATGGTAAGGGAGCTAGAAGACTAGATTTGTATAACGGCTGAACGATTTAGCAAAAAATGTTTTTCTGCAACCAATATTGTGGTTTTGATTCTGTTTGGATTTTCCTTTGCACTAACCTCAAGCGTCTAAATATGTCACCTGAGGGTTTCTTGGTTTTCATGACCTTGAAAGCCTGCTTAACCAGAATCTATTGCTGCAGAACTGTTACTGTTGTGTGGAAAAGTGCTAACTTCTACTGACATGCATGGAAGTACATGCTTGCTACAACTGTAATTATATTTAAAATGGAATTACTTAAAACAGACCAACTTAGTTTAGAATTTATTTTGCTAAACTTTACCAAGGGTGTCAATAAATATGAAAGGTTCAAAGAGTATAAGAAGGGTAATGGGAAGCATATCATGTATAAATGATTCCCACAAAAACAGGGGCTTTTAACAGCTTGACTGTGCTGTGTGCAACTAAATCCTGTTTGTCAGGGGAAAGACTATGACTCTTTTCCTGCAGGAAACAACTAAAGCTTCCCCAAAAGTTCTGTCACTTTACAGCAGCTGTTCACATCCAAATGGGGTTTGTTTAATGTCAACCCAGTGAGTTGAACCCAGTTCGGTTTTAAACAGAGAATCTGCATTTCCTCTTCAAAACAATGGATAATAAAATCAATAATGCAGAGTTAAATGATGACCTGTATTAAATCAGTGTTGTTTTATTTATGAAGAACAAGTAGAAGAACACTAAATAGTCTAGGTAATATGTATCAAAGTAAAACAAAAATAGAATCAACTAAACATTGGAATGAGAGACAACATTTACAGTAGAATATCACATTTTCTGCTGGAATCCAACACAGCTGTCTGAATGTGATTATATCAGCACTAAAGCAAGTGGTTTCTTCTCATGTTTTCTTTTTTCTTTTTATTAGAAACTCTTTATTGTTTTGTGTTGCTTGTCAGCTAACGACTTGTTTAACTTTCTGCCCTGGTAATGCCCACAGTAATGCATGATGCAGTGGCAGAAAGCAAGAACCAAGATGTGTTTCTTGTCTGGTCTATTTTAGCTTTCACTTCAGTCAATTTTCTAATGGGGTTGAATGTGTTTGTCATTCAGTCATTGAAGGCAAGCAGCATGGAGGGAGCTGTAATTGGTTGTTCTAGTGATTGTTCTCCTTCCTGTTCTTGTTAATCACCATTTCATCTTAACTCTACAATCTAGCTTTAAAGAACCAGTAATTGATAACCAGCAAAAGTTTGAATAGTTATTCAGAAAGAAGTCATCTGTGCTCTATTTTGGGCTCTGATGCTCCGATATATTTTGTTTAACTTGTTGTGGCTAAGTGTCCATAAAGCAACACGTTTTTAGCTTCTAGTGCAGCTGCAGGGTATCTGTCTGCATTCTATCCATGAGATAGGGTTTTCCACAAGAGAACTATAAGGAGTTGTGAACTACAGAAAGGAAATGCTAAATCTTTTCCAATTCTGGTTTAGCTGATGTTTTTCTTACAGATACATAAAAAATAAATGACAAAAATCAACCCACTCCTATTCAGTATGACAAAATTATCCAGCATGCAGCACAGAGTGCAGAAAGTTAAAGTCCTTTTGAAATGAAAGTCTAAGATTTAAACCTTGCATAAAAATACCTCTGTTTCCTTCTTTATCTTTAAGGCTTTTAGCACATCTGAGTGCTTACCTTGAGCAACAAAGGAATGCAAAATTGTCGCCTCCTCTTTGATCTGTGATTTAAGGATATTGGAGGGCTGCATTAAAGTATTTGTACAAGATTTTCACTTATAGAATTAGTTATGAACATGAGAGTTTCCTGACGAAGACAAATCTTTAATTAAAGCATTTTTTTTTTGCAGTCTTTATGAGCACGGTTCCACCCAGACATAAGAGGAAGAGAATGTTAGCTGGTGTTTGTCTCTCGCTGGAGGACATCCTTTTGGGATGTGCTCTGGATATATAAACTCTGACCTGTAGTGTGTTACTGAATTTAAATTGGAAATTACAGCTTTACATGAAAAAAAGAAGTATTTTATCTTTCCCCAGCATAAATCAGAGGCCTTAACTCTTTTTCAGGCTTAGAAATATTTCTACTCACCACCTTTAAATAGAATATCAAAACAAGTCATCACATTAAATATGAAACCAGAACAGCAGGAGGTAAGCTTAGATTAGCATAAAGATGGTAGTCCCTCTAGCATTCAGTGTGCTAAGCTATTTTAGCCTCCTGCTGCTACCATCTTTATACATAATGTGCAGTCCCAACAGGGAGGTGACTATTTTCCTTAGAGGAAGAGCATTAGATGTGTCCCTTTGAAAATGAGTCCATGGAGGCTTAACATCCAGGTTTCTCTGCCCCAATCTTTCTTTTTTTCTTTCTTTGCAGAATAACATACATCTACTACAGTGCATTTAGAAAAAGAACATCAAACTATAGGACATTGGAAAGTTTTGTTGCAGGGGCTCTGTTTTTTGATCTTTCATTTTGAATAAAAAGGCAAAAAATTGTCCCAAAATGTAATACTCTATGTTTAAAAACACATCGATTTGAGGCATAGGACAAACTTTCAATATAACCTAGTTCTTTGCAAGGAACCCTGTGGTGCTCCTAGCCAGAAGTGATGCTCAGTGGGATGATCCTGAAATATCTGTAAATATAATCATGGAAGTTAATGTGGTTATTATATTCCCAAACCATCTTAGCGTAACTATTAATGAAGGGGAGGAAGCTCAGTTCAGACGTTTCCTTTGGTCATGATCCAGATTTTAGGAGCATAGGTGACAGTCTGTAATGTATATTGAACGGTAAATCAGAGCTTTACTTTTCAACTCTTATTTTACCGACAGCTAAAGCTGTGCCTGTATTACTACAGACAAGGGCCTAATCTATCCTCCTCACTCTACTCGATCTTACCATCAATCATGAAAGAGACACAAACAGACTGGAATGCCTTTCCTTAAAGAAATGTTTGACCCCCAGTTTAGAGGAAGCAATTTACCTCTTTCCACTTGAGAAGCCTTACTTCAGGCTGAGAGGAGCCCACACTCATCCTGTCCTATTCACATTTGGAAATGACAAGAAATGTTTTTAGGATGCTCTAAGTGGTTTTAAGACAGGCAGAGAAGTACATCCACAAAAAAGCATAAATGTACCCCCGAGATTTCAACACCTGACACAGACCTCTTCATGACGACACCTTGAGAACCTGTCCAGGAACATAAACACCAGAAATAGCAGCCTTCCTCTGAACTAATTCAACTTTATGCTATTAATGTGGAACCAACTCTTGCTTTGTTTATACATGATTGGATAACCTTTAGGATCTTATGCTGTTGCAGAACCTACCACAATATGTCATGATAATACGTCTTTTCTAGCCCTATACAAAACATTTCAGGCTAAATAGGCAAACTCAAGTGATCCTTAAAGACTCTATAAAGTTTACTGTTTTTCCTACATCCTGTGATCCTACCCAAATGTCTTAAGAGGTTTGATAAGTGTGATTCATCAAAAGTATACAATCTGGTCCCCTGTTCACAGTTCAAACCACTTCCTCTGGCTAACACCCCACAGAAGGCAGGTTTTCTCAGTGTCTGTGGTCTTTAACATTTATGGACAAAGAGATTTTGTGATCTTGTAAACTATATAAGGTTAGCTATTCTACTTTGGTTGTAAATCTCTTCCAGCATACTAATCAATTTACCAACCACAAAGACACAAAAAAACCACTGCAGCAACTTGTCGTATGTTTTTAACCATGTAAAACAAAAAAAACAAAAAAAGAAAAATGTGGTCAGACAGATAGTAGGCTGCAACATCACTGGCTACATTGAAAATTCCAGTTAGTTGGGTTGGTTTCCTCTCCAGAATGTCAGTGTTTGTGTGCAGAGGAACATAGGACAGAGCCAAGTCTGAAGGCATAATCAGAAATCCCTTTGATAAAGGAAAACAGTCATTGTAAGATCATGGAAATGATGAGAAGAACGAGAATGAATTGAGTGGAAACATCCAGCAAATGATCTTAGGCCTATCGTATTTGAAATTTCCAAGACAGCAGCTTATTGTGGACACTCTGACCCTTTTCCATACCAAATGCAGACTAACACACACTCTATCTGTGATCTGAGATGCTGCACACAACTGCCACACACCCCCTGTAAACAGGAAATGTTCCCGAGATCAAACCCCTCGTGTTTGACAAAACAACCTCCTTAATAGTTTTCCTTGGGTGTCTCATTAGACTTTGTGTTTTAATCTAAGTTTTATTGAAAACTGGTCTGCTCACTGTCTGCTGCCAGCTGCCTGTCCGTCGAAGCAGACGCAGGACTTCCTCACATCTTCACAGCAGTGGCAAATTTCCATACATTTGTGCAGATTGATTATAGTCAGATGGCTGGAGCATGTGAAAGCCTGCATCGCATTTGCACACAGCACTCCCTTTAAAGCTCTGTGAAGTGCGCTCGTGTGTTGTGTTGGTTTTCCTTTAAGCGCCAACAGCAGCCAGCTGTGCACAGGCGGGGAGTTTTCTGTTACCAAATCAAGCCTCAGAGGGGCAAATTTGTTAAAGGCTGGGTGTTAGAATTTGCACTGCTGACTTGATTCCGTCAGGGCTGATAATTACCTTAATCAACCTTATTCGCTCATGAATGAGTTTTTGATCTGAAAGGATTAAAAAGTCTTGTTGTCATGGCAGCAGAAATTTCAATCCTGCTGTATTTGTTGGTTGCAAGGAGGAAAAGCAACAGAAAAGTAGTGAGTGAACAAGTTGTGCCATGACTAAAGATAAAGATGTTTTTAATTTCATCGCTTTAACACTCCTTAGTGCATGAATCTGATTTCCAAGGAGACTTTAAAGATTTACCATCCATATCAATACTAATGAACACTTGACAGACAGGATAAAACCTGTTCTCGTCACCCTCTGAGTTTTGTCCTTCGACAGTGAATTATCAGTGTCTTCTTTTCAAACATTACTTTCTCAAATGAAATCCTTCATACTGTCACAGGACAAATTAACATGTAAAAAATGAAAAAAAAAAAAAAAAAGCAGATTTGTGTTTGTATTATGTCTACATATGGGTAGATACTGAGAAACATTTATTATCATTTGAATGAATTTATTTTTTTTGGGATTTCAGGTAAAATACTGCAGAGCTGTATTGTTGTTTTTAGAATCTTAGTCTTTTAGGATGTCTCTGCCAGCTTCATTTGATATATTTGCAGATTCATTATGCAATGGATCATTATTTTAACACTTCAGCAGCCTTTTAACAGGTTTTCTTCCCTGTACTTAGTTCCATTTATCTTCCATACTCTTCCCAATCCCGCTTTGTCCTTCACCAACAACACAGTACAAGTGTGTGAGGTGATGTGTGAAAAACTGCAAATGATATATATATATATATATATATATATATATATATATATATATATGCACTCAGTGTGACAGCAGTAGGAACGTACACCCAACATTTGCATATTTAGGGGGGAAAAAAATTATTATTTTGTTTATAAATCTACAAAAATAAATTATTTCTTTTTGCCCTTTGATGACACTGTTAAACCAGAATGATAACACAATTTTCCAACCAATCACTCAAATCTGTGAATTCATGCAGTCATGTGTTAATTTCTCTTAATTAAAGTATATATATAATACCTCCTCAAGCCAAAGAAAAGTTGTGTTTGTCTGTCTGTGTATCTATGTGTGTGTTCACTTGTCTGTGTGTGAGACGATGTGTTATACAATGATAAATTACACAATGACTTAACAGGAATATTATGCTTCACACACTGTAGTACTAATTGTATTAGTTGTTCCAGACAGTTGGAGGCTAATTTAAGATAACTTAACATGACCTGAATAATGTCATGGAATCACAATGTCCCTAAATATGGACATATTTTATCACCATATCAACAATTATAGCTCACATTCTGAGCTTTTTCTATATTTCAATACAAATTACGCATTGCATACTTGCGATCTATTTAAGTACCCTATTCTTGTGTTCTCTGGGATGAGAAGGCAAAAGAGGGAACTGAAATATGTAAAGACTTGCATGTTGGATGAAGCTTACATTCCTCATGAACATGTCCAGATCTGCAGCTTCTTTACATGTTATGACCTCAGGACGAGCTCAGCACTCCTTCATAATGGTCTAACACCTTATTTTTGTTTCTCAATAATGTCCTTTTCCTACATTATTTTGACAGAACATTTCAAAAAGGGAATGTGTGACTAAGAAACTCTAGTGCAGTAGCAGATGCTCATCCAGATGGTTTGAAGAGCCTTAACGTTTTACTGCCTAAAAAGTTGGAAAGGATCACATCAAAACTCTTCAAATTAGATTGTTTTAAAGAATACAAACTGTTTTTTTTTTTTTTTTACTTTTGTTTACAAAATACTGGTTAAAACTGGATTGCAGAAATTCAGTGAAGGCTATATCACTCTTTGAATGCTTAAAAACTAAAGTGACAGAACCATTTTGATAACATGGTATAAAATACTCAGGCTTCTACCTGCCTGTCTATGCAGGTCGGTCTGACACACTGTTCAGGTTCAATTTTCTCTTTTTATTTAATTTTGATATCCTCAGAATTCTTGGGATATAAGTTTTTTTTTTTCACATAATCAGGGAAGAGTAAAACATAATACAAAATAATCTAATACTTTTTGGTGCAAAATACGCATGTGTACTTTGGACCAATATTGTATGTTGCAATTCTTTGATATAACTACGTGGCCAAATATTTAGTTTTGCTCTGCACCCACAAAGGAATCCTTTTTACGAAACATAGTCATATTTTGTTGAGGGAATCTAAAGCTTCCTATAGCCTTATCCATTACCACCTCAATAAGCATAGATATGTGTTCGATAATCAAGTATTTAGCCGCATTAAAATGATTTATCACAACCAGAGAAGAAATACGTGGTGTAGGAGAAAGGTCCCAAAAAAAAAAAAAAAAAGAAGTAACTTAGTGAAACTGTGTTTGCTACTAAAACTAAAGGTGTTTAGTACCACTCGATAATTATTCTTGAAATGTTTCTGTTATAATTTTGAATTAGATCAGTCATTAAAAGTCATTTTACTTTTCAGCCATTTTATGGTAAAAAAAAAATGGCTGAAAGACAGAGATCTAAGTAATCTCTAAAAACTGTTTGATATTAGATATTGCTTAAGGGACATGTGAAATTTTTCAGATAGAAATTTTAAAAAAGTCAGCATGTAAACTATTGCCACATTAAGGTCTATGTGTTTGTCTGTAGAGTCTCCTCCGGAGCGGACGGGGCGCAGACGGAGTATGCCAGGCTCCTCAGACAAGAACTCCACCACCATGGAAGCCACCTCAACCGCTGCCACACCTTTCAGAGTCACCGTGAGTACTGTGAGTGCTGCTTCTATATCTACCAACTACCTCCTCTCCCTGTCTTACCTGGTTTCTTTATGAGCTTTAGCCTTAAGATCAATATTTAAGGAGGTTGTTTGGAGTCCAGATGGGCTCATAGGAACCTGGAACTGATTCTTTAAAAGTCAGAATAGAGTCTTTCAAACTTTATGGCTGCACAGCACACATTTGGTTTACATTCAGCACTTAGTCTTCTACTGCTTTTCCCACCTCGTATGATTGATAAGCCACTTATACTCCCACACAGCTTGCCATCTTTGCTGTCAAACAAAAACTGAGAGACTATTTTTTTTTTTGTGTGTGGCGGCTCTAGCGTTTTCTGTCATGTTTAATTCAGTAGATAAACAGTCAGTTAATGAAGCAAAAAATTCTGCCATGAGTCATCAATTTATAGATAATTAGCAATTAGCAGCGCGTATTTCCATTAATAATTAACAAGCGGGGAGATGGCAGCCCAGAGGTGAAGTGTAAACACTCCTAGTCAGACCAGTGGAGTGACGAGATTGTTTTCTTATAAACATGTAAATTTAAAGCCATCTATGGACTGAATTGAAAGCTAATGAATATGACGGCATCCCTCATGGCTGAAAAACATATTTTCCATCAAAAGTTAATTTAATAGCAAGAAGGAGAATATTTTCTATATTTTATTGAAGTAATTATTGATTATAATTGAGCTAAAATATATTGAATGCCTATTTTTATCTATTTCTGTAATAAATAGTCGGAAATAACTGAACATATAGTTGATGTTTCAACCATGTTTGAAATGTTTTAGGATTTTATTCATTTCTTATAGAGATGTGTGCGCTGAATCTTTACTTGATCTTGATTTTAAGCAGGAATTAATGAGTACTTATTTTAGAAAAAAAGGAACAAAGAGCTGCAGGCTTGTGGGAGAGCTAAAGGGTCAGATGGAAAGGCTGCCCTATTGATTAACTGCCTCTGAAGCAGCATCTTGTACTTCTCAGGATAAAGAAAGTTGGAGGAGATCTTAGGGAAAGTCATTCTGAGTCACATGACCTCTTAACTCCCACCAGTGAGCGTTATATTAATAAGCTGTAACGACTGAGTCCTTTGCAAAATGAGCACATTTCTGTTTAAAGACTTTTTAAATTGCCCTGTGGGCAACTTTCTCATATGCTTCCCCCTAGTGGTATTTAACTGTACTGCATCAGCAATCCCACCAACATTTTAAGTGCCTTTCATAAAATTCTTCATATTTTTCTCACTAAAACCGCAAACCAATCGATGTATTTTATTCAACATTATATAAAACAGACCAAAGCAATGTAGTTTAAAATTGTGACATGACAAGAAAAAAACAGTAATGGCATTTCTGTTTAACGTTAATCACCCGACAGCCAAATTGTTTAAAGTTGAATTTGCTTAGAAATATCTACTATTTTGGAAGCAATATAAACATTTACAATTTAACTTTTAAATCATAATCTAAAGCTTAAATGTTATGGCACCATTCATTTGCTATCAATAGAAGACCATTGACCTAAAGCCAGGTCTCTGGTAAGGACAGCTTCAATCAGAGAATCAACCGAATAGCTAATTCCATACACTAAAGGAGCTAGAGAGAAAAAGTGTAATCCATAAAGTGATATACTCTATATAAATGTGAACTGACTGGTAGGAAAGCAGTCCTAGCTGACCAATATAATGTGGCACAAGCAATGAGGAAGATGATGCTGTGATAAGAGAATTGGAAATGGGTGAAATTATGCTTTTTGGCCTACATAAAAAATGCATTTGGTGAAGAAAAACAGTAAAACACAGTAGTGGCAAGATGATACTCTGTGGAAGCTTTGTTCAGTTTTTGTAATGATCTTCAATGTTTTCTTCTATAAGTTACAATCTTAGGATGCTGTGCTTCTAATAATTTGTTAGTAATATTTGGCTAATTTTTGCATTTTCTTATGTGAGGATTACAGTAACAGCACGGCAACTCGCATATTAAATCCATCCATCTTCTTCATCAGACCCATCATATCTCTAGCAGTTTATGAACTAAAGTCTATGATAGGGCAGAGAAATAGTACAACCATGCACACACGATTGCCCAGAGGTTTAGATAGACCAATTAACCAAACAGTCATATTTTTTCCTTTTTAGTATGGGGCAAAGCCAGACTACCCATACAGGACCCATTATGCATGCACAGGGAAAATATGCAAACTCCATGTAGAGAGACTGGGAATTGAACCCACAACTTTTTTGCTGAAATGCAACAGTGCTACAAACTGCTCCACCATGCAAATAGGTGCCAATAATGGCCTTACTGTAGTAAAGTTATTTGCTGGTTAGTTAATAAATACCATGCTTCACTGTTTCTCCTGTTTCCAGGATGAAACTTTCATGTTAAAACAGTAACAGTGCTTTAATGATATCTAAAGCACTCTTTTTATGACTTGAGCTAAATCTGTCAAAATGTTTTTCTCTCTGGTCTTCGCATGGACTGAGTTTTCTTTCTGCAAACAGGAACATGCACACTGCTCTGTTGTTCTCGAACACATCAGAAACAGAAGAAAAAAAATTGAATTCACTTCAAAGTGTAATCCTCTACAATCAATCAGATAAAGATAAAAAATAGAAGTTATAGTTTATTTCACTTAACTTGTCCTGTGGTTTCGTAAGGACTTCACTTCTCATCAATTCTCTGCCTAACTTCCATTTTGTCTTTGATAAATAGCAGAAAGGTCTAATTGGGAAGGTATGTCCTCTAGTTTTATCCATTTATGCTAAAGGAGAACAAGAGATGTGATAGTAAAAGCACAGAAAGCCCTGCTGATTGTCCCGGCTCTGATTCTATCAGCCCGCATTAAGGGCTGCCTGGAACCGCCGAGCCGAGGGAATAGAATTAACTGGTTGCAAGCATTTGCTTTAATTTCATGACAACGAGTCCCCTGCAATAAAGCCCAGCTGAACTTGTAAGTGCTGATTTAATGGATTTGGACAGGCTGAGTTTACAATGAAGTTGGGGGTGGGTCATACATCCTCGTACATGCACAGTCAAGAGGTTGAACTGCAAACAAGATGGTGCAGTAAATATTGAAACATTCTTTCTCAAGCCATCAGTTACACGTTTGGAAGGAGCTAAAACATGCAGAGGCAGAGAGGTTGTTGAGAAGCAGATGCTTCTCCATGCTGAATGTGCATATTGAATTGCATTATGTAATTCCATTCAGCCTGTTCTCTGTCAGCCACAGAGATATGGAAAGTTCAAAGAGCTCGGTGAGAACAATGCTAGCAAGTGAAACTTGAATTCAAAGGTTATTTGCAAACTGGCCAAAATACATGCCTTGTCATTTCCTACATTCAGGTCAAAATCATTTTAGGTTATTTAATATCCCTTCCTCAATGCTAGTCCTTATATCACAGTGAATTTAGCAATACTGCTGCTTCCTACTGTTTGCCATCAGTACTCAATATTTTGGGGATTTTTGGACAAATCTGCAATTTGATATTCAAATAATCTATGAAGGTAATATTGAGTCAAACCCATTTGTGCATTTTAAGTGTGAATTTGAAGTTGTAGAGAGAGTTACATTATAAGTTTTGTAAAAGTAGAATTAAAAAAAGAATTCACAAAGTTTTTTTCTACACCAGTTCAAATTTTAAGTACAAGTACACAAATTGTGTTTTACAAGTTGTAAATCAAAACATCATGATTGCTCCAAATGGTCCAGAACTACTGTTGCAAAAGTATTTGTGCATTGTAACTTTGGTGTTTGTAATTTTAGATTTTTTTTTAAATCTGTCACAATTACAAAAAAAGTTACAACTCCACAAATTGTTCATTGCAAGTCATATACATTATATACACAGACGCTTCATTAGATGCTGGCCAACATGCCTAGAGGGCGGCCATCTTGGATCGGACCACAGTTCAGACCGCTGCTGTCAGAATGAATAAAAGGCACCTTACATCTCATTTTGATCAGAGTCAGAGATAATTTCACAAAAATCTGTTACATATCACCACCACTTAAAAGACCAAAACAGATTCTAAAATTACCTTTTAGTTAAATTAAACTTATTTATTCAGATAGAGGCAAGATATATGCAAAGTTATATATTTTGCAATTAAATATTAATATGATAAACAAAAAGTTTTATATTAATTTATTATAAAATCGTGTTTTACAAATATTATAGATTTATATAATATAATATTATTTAGTATTTTTCAAACTTTTATAAAGAGCGCTATGATCTAATTTGTTGTAATGTGATGTACAAATTGTTTTTATGTTCATTTTTATTTTTTGTGATTGTGAAAACTTTTTGGTGAAATCGTAGTTAATGATAAATTTATGTTGTGTCTAANTATATATATATATATATATATATATATATATATATATATATATATATATATATATATATATATATATATATATATACACACTCTAATTTGTAGGATCCATGCAGATTTAAGTAATAAGAGTTGCTATAATATTTCTTTTTGTTTATTTTTTTCAATAAAGTAAAAAATTAAGGATTTACAGTTGTATTTTAATTACCACACAACAAATTATTTAAGTGTAACTCTTGCTGTTGAAACCAGATTTATTATTTCATTCATAATAAACACTTGTGTCTAATAGATTAAGTATATGCTCTTTTATCCTGCATTTAATCTTTGAATTGAATGGTATTTTAATCCCAAATCACCCCTGCGATCAATCATTTAAATAATCTCTCATTCCTCTTGTTGAGCTTTATCTGCTCTCTAAGTTAAAATGATGCCAAACATGTGGATTTTATATCTCCCCCACATGCTTCACATAGCAACACTTCATGTTTTTGTTATATTTTATACTTTATTTCTTGACAATTAAACCCTCATGAATAGTGTTTTTTTATACGTGAAATTTAAGACAAAAACAGAAAGTGTGTTATTTACCTCAAATCAGAATACTTGTTTTTTACATGTTAGATAGAAGAGTGATTTTAAACTATATAAGAAAGAGTCTAAAGAACCTAAGATTCATTATTTTTTGTCTTTGAAAACCATATTTTTTATTCCTATTTATCTCTCAGCCTGCCTTTGGATAGAAGCAATTGGTATTGTGTGATGTGTAGCTGATTATGTTTTTTTTTTTTTTACCTTTTTCTGCTAGATTGAAGTCATGTTAATAGAGAAAGTGTCAAATAATAAATGAAACCCCCTTGTTTAGGGAAATAAACAAATAAAGCTTCGGTTGACAAATATTCTTCATATCCACCGTTATTCTATTCTATTTCTAGCTTTCCAACACAAAGAACATGGAGCGTAGCTGAGTTCCTTGTGTTGTATATAACCTCTTTAAGCTTATAGGAAAACCCAGGTTTGAGTGTTGCAGCATCACAAAACTATATAACAAGTGAAGTTTGTGTCATTTTTCTGTTCACTTTTAGATTCATTTGTTTACCCTGCTGTGTATAATAAGAAATGTTATTCTGTGTGCTAAATAAAAAACAATAAGAGGCCCCATCGCAGTGAAGATCAAAACTATATTTTACCCTATTTGACCATCCTTTGTCTCGCTTCACTCTGCAGCCAATTCCATGCTCTACTGAGCTCTTATCCGCCGCTGACCTTGTCACTCATTTGCTGGACTTTTCTACTCGCTTTCCCTCCCATTTAGTTTCATTCTGTTGCTTCTTCTACTGACTTGTGCTCTGCCACATACAGATTATACATAGTATTTTATTTACCTTCTTGCTGCAAGTTGTTTCTTTCTTTCTTTCTTTCTTTCTTGAGTGTAATGTTTGCCTTTTCTGTTTCTTTTCATTTGTGTTTTTTTATACAAAAAATTGACTCAATGTATTATGGCTTTGTTGTTTCCTGCATTTTTTTCTTTTTGCTTCTATCCGTCGCTAATCAATCGCTCTCTTTCAGCTTGCATAGGTTTTTTAAATAATTTATTTTTTTAATCTTTGCTTCATGTGGATGCAAAGTGGAGAAACATTTTAATTTGTTTGCTACCAACATGCCCACTGTAGCAAGCAAACATGTTCTCCAGGGAAGTGCATGGAAGAGAGCTGGAATTGCTCTAACTTTAAAGGAAATTGTGAGCAACGATATGCGGAAATATGAAAAGAGTTTTTGGTGTTTATTACATCTTTAGCTGCAAGACAGAGTAAATGTTTAATTTAGACAGCTGTATTTATAGCCTGTTTATTCAACTAACAGCCCTTCAACAGAATTCACTGATAGCAACAGCAGTTGCTTTGTTTCTCAGATTTTTGGCTAAAGGAGGTTTCAGTTTCTAGAGGTGCAAACCTCCCAGTTGCCCTTTTCTCTTGTCCAATGTGAAATTTCTGAGGATTCACTGGGTATTAAAAATAACAGCTGTTATTCTGCCTGGGAAGTGCAGACAGGATCCAGCTGCATTATTTAACTTTTGAAAGAAAGAAGAAATAAACTTCAGGTGTTGTAGGAGTTCACCCTAACCTTTCATATCTTCCTTCTCTAAATCTGCTGTCACAATGTTCATTTTGTGATAAATGTTACCATATTTTGTTCTGAAATATAAAATAAACCACATTTTTTGACACAGCAAGTCAAAAACATGAAAATGAACTGAAATAGTTTTTCTCTTTAGTCATGATCCCATATTACTGTATTGATACCTTTTCCAACTTGGGATACAAATTCAGTGTTTTTTATATGATATTACACTGTAAATATCCATATTTTTCAGAAAGTAGATCTGGCTTCTTCCTTGTGGAGTTACTACAGGCATTCAACTTAAAGCTGTTTCTATACTTTATATTCTTTATAGTGAATCTTCATTAGCAGAGACAAAACATCTGCATAGCATAACCTGAAGGAAAGTTAACATTACACCACTTTTTGGTCTATAACTTACCTAAGATTCTCAAGCTCATGCCTTAGCTCTAAAAAAAATCCATGACAGCTTAGCTTAGATGTAAAACCAACAAAATATATTTGACTAATTAAGAGGTGATGGCAAAATGGATTTGGTGCCACAATGATTTGGTCTCCTAATTATCTTTTATTTGAAGGCCATCTGATTAGCCGAACCTCCTTTAATTCCCACTTGAAATCTAAGTCCTATTTTATCAGTAAAAGCAATAGCTGCAATGATATGGTGTATAAATAAAGTAATTTTAACTAAACACAGTTGATAAATGCTTTTTATCAACAGCATCCTTAAATGTTCTGCTTAAATTAATAACATTTAAAAAAAAGCAGTTAACCATGAAACACTGCTAAAATTGCCCCTTTTTAATCCTGGGTTACTAGAAGCGGTTTTAATCACTCGTTTTAAGCAGGAATGTGTAAAAAAGTAGAGAAGCCACCTTCGACAGAAACAGGCTTAGTATGATGGGCCATCCACTGTGTGACCGGCTGGGGCTTAGAGGATAGAAACAGAAAACAACACAGAACCACAGAACCATTAGGAAAGAAAGACAAAAAAAACTAACCAGCTTTAATGGCATTAACACCTCAGTGACTGAGCCTGGAAATTATGGCTTTTGCCCATCGCCTACTAAGCTATTTCTTTGTGCAAAAACTACAAACGATGCAATATTTGTTTGTTATGGGTTGCTAAAGCTGTAGGTATGTGTACGTAAATTGAAAAAATAGAATATGATTATCTGTAATGTTTTATAATGCTGTTTCACTTCAAGTTAGTCTAAACTTTTTGAAAGTGACTGGAAATGGAAGTAATGGGACTTAAATTATCTGTCTACTTAAAGCTTTGTTGAGTCATCTTCTAGTTACCGAAACACTTATTTCCCATATTCTCCAATCTATTGTATATTTCCTCATTTCCTTGTTTTTACATTCTGGTAATTTATGTATTTTTTGTTTCTGTCAGGGCATAGATTATTAGAAGTTATTGAAAGTTTTGGAGAGGCTCCCACAGATCAAACATTGCTGTGTAAGCTGAGAGCTTCTATTGCAGGAAATTGGATTTAATCCAAAGTAGAAGCTGTGCTTCCTTTGCACTGTTTGCTGCAGTCCTGCTTTTCCATAATCCTCATTTAAAGCAAGTTATTGTTTCAGCTCTCAGTCGCTCCTCTAATTTCCTTGTGCATTGCAGTTCTGGACAGGAATGTGCAGCAACAGCAAAAATAATACCATGAATAGTGAATTATTTGGTACAGCAAACATTCAGAAATAAAATCCTCTTTTGCATTAGAATTACCAAGTGATTATGGAAAAGCAGCACTTTGCGTGTTTGTACACACTGAGTATATTCACATTCATTATTGGCGTGAAGCTCAGGTTACCGACATGGGAGCATCCTTTGTTTTCAGGCCAGAGTGCCTCCTGATGACAGGTGTTATTCTTTGGGATGCTGAGGTTGCTCTGTGATCAGCTGCCAAGCTGTGAGGAAGTCGCTTTCTAATTATCCGCGGTCCATCGAAGCCTGTGGAGACCTATTCATACCTTAGGTGGTAATTGTTACACAAGTGTGTTAATGGCCCGAACTGTTCGGAGGGAGGTCTCTTTCACTGTGCAATTTGCCCGTTACAGCCATGAGGAAGGGTGACGGGTATGAGAACGGCAGAAGGTTAAAGCACTTATGGCAATATGTGTCTGTTATGTTATGTGACATTTTTCAGCTTAGTCTGGCTGCAATCTTTCCATCCAATTTTCTACATTGTGGACAGACCATTACCAAACATCTCTGCAGAAGTTTTCAGCAAAGCACAGCAGTCTTCTTTAATTTCAATGCATTTATTTTGTATATTAATGGATAATGTTTCTGTATTGACACAGATGTTGTCTGGCCAAGATGCAACTCAATAGTCATTGTAGAATTACTCAAATCATTATGTTAGGTATTTTTCTTTTAGGGTTTGGATTCAGGAGGGTTATGCTGTCAATGTGAAAACACTCACTAGCCTCTCAACCTCTAATATTTTACCTTCCAGCAATAAAACTTCTTTTGTTCTAACAGTATTATGAAAACTTTTGTACTTGAAATGATTCCATTCATAAATTACGAGCATACATTTTAAGAAGGTAAAAGAATATATGTTAAAATTTTACTTTTCTAGAAAAAATGGCCCAAATTAATAGAAATAGGGATGTACACATTATTGTTATCAGATTTTTTTAGCTGATGTTCACTATACCATTTTAGAATTCAAAAATCAAAATCCTAATAAGTTATACTGACATTTTTGGCTTTAAAGTGGCTAAAATGTGAAAATGTTAAAAGCATATCTTTGGAAAAGTAGAGAGGATGTGATTGGAATCGTTTTTCTACTGTTAAAGAAGAAAAAAAAAACTTCTCTGCATTTTTTAAAACTGGAAGTGGAAAAAAAAAATCCTTTAGATCATAAGAATCTAAGGATGTTCAGCTGCAGTGGAGAATATGTACAGTAAAATATATGAGAACCTTCAGTAAGCACCTTGTTTACTGCTGAAGCTTAGAATAAATGAGCAGCAGTTAAATTTAAGTAAAGATGATAGCATAGTGAAGAATAACAGATGATCAGGCTCTAACGCTGCAGGAAAATAAATGATCGACAGCTGAAGACAGAGGCAAAGATATATTTTTTTTTCTGATGAAATAACCTGAAGATTGTTGGAACATCTGGTGAAATATTTGTTCCCTGAAGTAACTACATGTAGGCCTGTATCATCCAAGAAGCAAAATATTTTTATATAGAGAGCATGCTTGCTTGCAATGTTAAATCCTAAAATTAATCATAAATGAGGATTTTGCAACATAAAAAAATCACAAAACAAAACCAATGAAAAATGATAAAGAGGTGGCTTCAATTTGGGAAAAAAAAACATTCTCAAAACTGAACACAAACCAGCATTTTTAGATATTTTTTTCTTTTTCTGGTTGTTTTTGTATTGAGTTGCTTTACTTTCTAAAACTAGGATGCATTTTCATTCCTATCTGTGCAGTATGCAGATGAAACACTGGAGGCTTGTGACCTGGAGGTGAATTAATCAACCAATTCACACAGGACAGAGAATCAGTGAAGTAGAATAATATTGAACTTTTCATGGTGGCAGCCCATCACAGAAGAGGACATTGTGTAATTATAAGCCGACTATCGGAACCATTGGATTCTGAATCCTGCACCAATGAGATAAAAAAAAGGGAAAATCCCCATAAGTAAATATTGGCTTTTATATGTAAATATGTCTTTCTATAACTTGACCAAAGCAATAGTAAAGGCAAGAGCATGTTTATGGGGCAAGATATAAACATTCACAAACACACATTATATCATTCATGTTAGGATTAAATGCAAGATACGAGATAGAACATAGTGATGTCGTATAAGAAATAATGTTTCTTATAATAAATATAATTTAGTAAACACAGTAATTACATTTACTAAAAATGTATTGACATAAAGATTTTTTTATACATTACCAAAGATAATCATTTAGATTATGTGTTTTGGTTATCTTTAATCCAAGTAATCCAACTTTTTTTTAAATAGCACAAAGCATTTGCAGCAATGTAAATAGTTTCTAATGTTTTTTACTTTTTTCATTCAGAATGAGAGCTTTAAAATATTCCAGTCATCCAACTTTTTTTTAAATCCTTTTTCTAATCCTTAAAGCAAAAAGCCCATAAGTTTAGCTAAATACATATGTTTATATATTTTCCACAATCACAAAATTCATTATAAACATAATGTCACAGCAATGAGCCAATAACAAGTGAATTTCATCTCTTCTATGCGCTGCTAACATAGTCTGTTCTGATCAAGATCTTACCCACGGTAACATGTTGAATACTTGAAGTGGCTCCAATTAATAGAAGCCTGACCTACTTTCTAATTAATTCAGCTAACCATTTGTCTAGTTGGGTGAACTCAGTATTTCTCTTAGTTAATACATAGCTGCAGTATTGTTTTTTGACAGCCATCTTAGATTAGGCTTAATTTTAATCTACAGGACAAAAGCTATTACGGTAGTTTTATTCATCACGATATGTGATAGCTTTAGTCGGTTTTAGTCGACTAAAGTTGTTCCACTTGTGCGGCACTCATCTCAGCTGCGTAGTTGTGATTTCACATAAGATGGCAGTAGAATTGCAGAAAAGAATAAAAATATATTCAGAGGT
>NW_015150768.1:264248-270246 GCF_000732505.1 Cyprinodon variegatus | reverse complement strand
TAGTCAAAAAATGTAGCTTTCAATTCATATGGTGGCATCTGGCTATTTTTGTAGACGCTACTTTATACTTTTATACTTAAAGTAGTTTTTGGAGCACATACTTTTTGACTTATACTTGAGCAAAGAGGTCAAGTTGATACTTCAACTTTAACCAGAGCTTTTTTAAACTGCAGTATCTATGCTTCTACTTAAGTAACAAATGTGTGTACTTTTGACACCACTGCAAATATTAAAGTGGAGCAAAAAAGGATAATATAATGGCAATTCATTGCAAAAAGCTAAATCGGCCTCGCCTAAGAACTATTGGCCCCTTGAGGTTTGACGGCCTACCAGTGGGCTCACAATGTGTAACAAGTTGATTCGTTGAATGATTCTTTATGGAACTGAAATAATATGTGCTGATGAATGACCACATCCACCATCGGACTGTTTAAGATTCAGCTATGATCTAAAGTGACTCTTTAAGACCTCTGCAACTTTTTCATGATATGGTAGCTATATATTATCCTTTAAATATCAATAGCAGCCAGCCTAGCATCTTTTAGGATGCATGTCATACATGTTTGCATTGAAATTTTATTAACATCCTACCAAGGTCAAAAAAATGACTGATATGTTCAAAACCTCCTTTGACGAAAAAGCAGAGATGTTTTAATAATAAGTGTCCTTCTCCATCAGGGCTTTCTGAGTCGACGGCTGAAAGGCTCCATAAAACGGACCAAAAGTCAACCAAAGCTCGATCGGAACTCCAGTTTCAGACACATCCTGCCTGGCTTTAGGAGCGTAGACAATGACAGGTAAGGCATCATTCCTTCGGCTAATGCTGCATTAGAAGTTTATGTACATTATCCCCCATGTTTACATACTGTATGTGTGTTACGCTGATATTGTTTTGTAATATGATTTTTTACTAGATAGATGACTAGCAGACACTATATCATGATGAAAATGTGGAGGGTTGGAGATCTTAATGTCAGTTATTAAAAGGTCTTTGCTTTGACTTTGGAAACATTCCAGAGCATCACAGACACAAAACATTTACTCAACAAGAGTGGTATTTTGGGAGCGGAGAGCTTTCATCTCAAAATAGCTGCAGCAGGGTTTAGATGATTGGATAAAATTGTGTCACACTGTCACATTAAAGGGAAACGCTTTGTTCAAAGAAATAGTCTGTCAGAGCAAAGAACATCACCAACCTGACAGTTGGAAATACTCATGTTGAAACGAATAAACAATTCAATTACACAGCTTAATGAAAAAAAAATATCCTGTAGTCAATGAGAAAGACAGGAAGGTGAAGAATATGTGGCACACATATAGCATAGATCATTTTCCTAAAATACAAAAGGATATGTAAGTTGTTAAAAAGCATTCAAGATATCAGTGCAAGTACAATCACTATGGAGGAAAGAGTTGATAGATCAAGTCACTGATTCTGAAGAGATTCATCATCTTAAGCATATGGCAACATTCTGGAGAAACAATTTTGAAAGAGGATGAAATCTTCAGCAGACCCTGGCTCAGTTTTGGCAGCTGAGAGCCAGCAGAGCTTTGAAAGACATTAGCTCTGCCCAGGAAAGAGTTTAATATAACTTACCTGCTTAGCTGAGATTAAGTTTACTTCTTTATCTTATTCAGCCACAAAATATCTAATGACAACTGGCTTGTTCACATGGGTTAGATGAACATGTCTGTTTTTGTTGAATGTATCTCTTTTAACCATTTAAAGCCTGATCCAAGAATAAAATAAAACAGAAAATTACTTTTTTTTTTGTTTGAATTCCTTTTTTGCCCTTTTAACAAAATATGTAAAAAGAAAAAACAGAAATACATTTTTGATATCAATAATGTATTACTATGCGATAAGTCAAGATTATTTTTTGTGTAGTCTTCTACTGGCTGGTATCAGGTATATCTGATTATGTACAATAGGATTTTGAGCAAAGTTTTTACCATTAAATTATGCAAAAGGTGTCAGATGCAATACTTTTCAGAAACCGTATGTATCAAATATGATACATTTGGCATTATAGGGTTAAAAGCAATCCCTGCCTATAATAATAATCCACCAAACCTTCCCTGTATTTTGTAAAATTATTAGTAAAATATACATCATCAAACTTCATAAATAGTCATTAAACTGTATTAAATATGTGCTGAAATGTGCCTAATTTCATGAATATGATGCATATGAATCAGTTGTTTATTGCACTCTTTGGCAGTAGGAAGCTGCCTGTCATTTTCTATGAGAAATCCTTGTTTAGGTTTGAACCTCGGTCTATTGAGGTAAGCAGCGAGAAAGTAGAGCCCTGATTGGATGACAGGCCCAATACATCACTTCCTGTGAGGCTAAACCTCTTAGAGGGTCTATGGAGCAGGGGTGGTTTCCTCAAGCTGGCTGCTTGATGCTAATTGGCAATCATACTTAAGGATTTTTGACTGACAGCAAGGAGGTTTTCCTCATGAGTCGAGAGGGAAAAGTGATCATTCGGTCAGAACAGTCATCTTGTGCTGAAGTCCTGCTGTGGTTTCTAGAGTTTATATTCCAGAGAGCTCAACAACTGCTATTTCCACCCGTTGTAGTGATGTGTTTTATGTGTTTCATCATTTGTTAAGGTAATACATGATGTTTTGATTTAAATAACAGCACTAAGCCTCCCCTGGTTCAGAGAGCTGCAGCTGGTCCATGTTGATATTAAAGTGGATAATTGTGAATAATCCAGCATCGTTCACTTTATGGGAATGATTTCTGGGCTATCTTTACAGATTTTAACTAAATGTGTTTCATCTGCAAGTTAGGGTCAGATGCTTCCATTGTGGACAGTAGAAGGTCAAATACTGATAAAAACTAGTTTTAGAACTGATAAAACATTAAGCCTACAGTTCTGTTAAAAAGTGTCATCCCACCTACAGATTTCAACTGTTTTTGCATATATCACACTTATAATATTAGGCTTTTACTATCAGAGAAAGATAACCAGAGTAAATACAAAATGTTGTTTAACTGATTATTTAATTTATAAAGAAAATTAATCAACACAAATGGCTCTGTGTTGGAAAATGAACAAGGATATTTATCCTTCAGTTTGTGACCTTTGTGCATCTAAAATACACCAGCATCCACCTCCTAATGGCAGCAGTTAAAACTAAACTAATAGAATGTTTTTGAGTGGCCATGAAATGATTCAGGGATGAATCTGTTGTTGAACTATAATTTATTTTACAGGTTATTAAAGCTTGAAAAACCTTCATCAAACATCCTTCTAGTCATTTCAAATACCTTTTTTAAACAATCCCACGTAGATTTAGAATTTTTTGTATTTCTCTTTATTTGATCAGGGGCAATTAAAAAAATAAAGACACTGATCTAACAAAAGAAGAGATGTTATATGCCAGGTTATAGCAAAAATGCTAATTTCCACTTACAGTCCGTGGACAGGTTGATGTTATACTTACAAAAGATCGATTCTTTTTTTTCTGTACAGTAACAACTATAATCAGAAACTTAAAACTACACTTCATATTTCCTCCATTGTAAATTATCTTAAACTTCAAAGCCCCAAACAGAACAGAAAAAGAAATAAAGCAACTCCAACCCGTTGAATGAATGATTGCTGTTTCTGACAGCAATAGTGGTCAGATAGCAGTACAGAAAAATGCTGAAAACAGCCATTGAAATCTGCCACTTTAAATTGAAATTAACCAGATATGATGGCAGGTGTATACTGTAGATATTTTAAAGCATGTCTGTCTAATTTTGACCCATTCTATGACAATTTTGCTTCTCCTTTAGTAAATGTCATGTTTTTTCTGCAAGGTTCTGCAATCCCCCCATTTCCAGAGAGCATAAGATTGAGTTTTGTAATATTGTTCTGCTCTGTCGAGCCTTTTCCTCTATAGCTACCATTTAATAACGTTTCGCCCCCGGCTGTGATTACAGACAGTTTATGCTAACTTCTGCTAATTTGTGCAGGTGCTCAGCTGCTTGGCAAGCGTTTCCCCCCCAGGCTGCATATCGAAACCAATCCAAATACAAAACCAAGCAATTGCTGCTCTGTAACCACACTTCCTGCTTACGGTGTCCAGGGGTCTCTTTTCATGCGTGCACAGCTAACAGCTGACCCACCTAGCACCCGCCTTCTTCTGTCTTTGGGAAAAACGCCATGGTGTCCATATGTGGGGTTTAATTAAAGGAAGAGCAGGGTTTGAAGGAGATGTTCTGTTGCTTTTATTTCAAAACTTGCAGATTAATTACTGCCTCGGTTCCTACTTTTAATGAGGCATTAACATCACTGTCAAGCTATCACAAGGGAATACTAGCCGTTGTTAAGAGTGGAACACAGTGGACTTTTTCTATCCTTTAGTTTGACCGAATGAGCTCACCTCCTTTCCTTTTTCCTGCTGTCCCTCCGTACTCTCCTTACCACTTTTTGCTTATTCTTCTCTTTTTCTTTTATATTTCAAATTTGATATATTTCAGATTCATTAACCTCCAGTTTAAACCTCTGTTCTTGTTTTTCTTTTCTTCAAGCAGTTATTAAAATGTCCAAAATATCAACATTTAAGTGAGTTTTTAATTAACCACAAGGAGAAAAGGGAAAATGTAGTAGAAGATGGAATTTTATGGAGGTTTCTTGCCTCTTTTATCATCGAAAAACATACAACACACTCAAACTTCATCTACAAAAAGGAAACATACATCATAGCAGCTGTCTTTATAAATGCATGGCTCCATGATGTAGAACAAGAGAAAAAATGCAAGCCTGGTGTAATGAAGAATGAACAACAAGTGATGAACAACTAAATAAGTAAAATTTGAAGAAGATGCAGAGTTACAGAGGGCTATATGAGACGAGGCAGGGATACGCTCTGCCAGCCTGGGAGCAGCCTCGCTGCAGGGCATAAAACACTGCAGAAGGTGACAGATTCTAAAAAAACCTGGAAATATAAAGATGATGAGATATGGGAGGAAAAGGAAGGGAGTAGAGAAGGAATCTCATAATGCGAGAGTCCACATTTGTGCAAATATGCAGCCTTGACTGTGAAGGATGTGGACCTAAATTATGTATCTGCAATCATTTTATTCTAATTGTTTTGCACGAAGATGAACACAGAGCCTCAGGTGTCATCTCAAAGACATTTTTGACTGTGTGTTGTGCTTCGACGCAATGATATTCTCCAGCCAGGTTGCCTGGAGGAGGCTCAAAAAGCAGACGTGCTGCAGAGGAGCAGCAGCTGGACACAGAATGAAAAATTAATCTGTATTAATCAGAGACTGGACACACTGCAGGCCCTTCTATCTGCAGAAAAACAAAGCAGCAGCAGATTAAATGTAGCTAAAAACCAAGTTGTAAATCCTCTCCATTTGGATGATTACTGGACATTTTTTTTTTTGTAGGATTTTTCAGATGTAGTTTTTTTGTAACTACATTTCTATACATGATAATAACTTTACAGTCCTGCCAGTCTTACAATGGTAAGGACGTTTATCTGCATCCCCAAACATCTGAATAAACCCCTTATAATATATTATGTTCTTATACAAATCTAAAAAAGCTATGTATAAAAGCTCATAACGGACTAATGCTGCTTTAACAGAAGCCCTTGTGCACCGTGAAGCATTAAGTCCTGTTATTACATTTGAACGAATGCTATTCTTAAGCTACTCAAGGTATCAGGGCCAAACAAACACTGTCTGGGAGTATTTTGTGTAGTATATATTTGAATTCTGTGCAGTCCTCCCCAAGCAGTGAAAGTCATTTTCTTGGATTTTGTGACAATCCCCTAAGAATATCATTTTTTAAGGGTTGTGTCCATCTGCCATACCACTTTAGTAAATATAAGTACACTTTCACTAGAGGGGAGACATAATGCTCCCAACATCTCCATCTCTTTCTTAAAAGTCTCAAAAATATAAATATAGTGCTATCTATCTATCTATCTATCTGTCTGTCTGTCTGTCTGTCTGTCTGTCTGTCTGTCTGTCTGTCTGTCTGTC
>NW_015150768.1:263013-264175 GCF_000732505.1 Cyprinodon variegatus | reverse complement strand
ATCTATCTATCTATCTATCTATCTATCTGTCTGTCTGTCTGTCTGTCTGTCTGTCTGTCTGTCTGTCTGTCTGTCTGTACTCAGGACATGGGGTGGAGAATCACGTGGTAGATTTAGATTATTCTTCAGAAGGCAATCTTCCTAGTTGTTCTTTTACGTTGTTATAGATTATTATTTTTTGCATGGTGCCCAAGTGGAGGTTAATGTGTCTTTTTTCAAATAGTGAATCAGATTTATTTGACCCGTAGGTCCTGCTCTCCTGCTCGATCTGAACCGATCTGTTTTGATGAATGTCAAACTAAATGCAGGAAGCAGGATAGTTATTTTTCCGGCAATAGAGTTGTGCCTCACTTGGACATTGCAGTATTACTGTCAGTAGGTACATGTGGAAATGAACCTTTAGCTTTTTTTATGCAGTGCATTCAGCATTGTTGTAAGTCATAAATATGAAATATGAATACTTGTTCTCATTTCTTTGATGCTTCTCTTCCCCACTGCGTTATGTACCATTTCACCTGCCATTGCACGGTAACTAGGCATTGTTCAGTCTAATAACTGCTCATTGTGTGTGTTTCATATTCTCTGGTAACAACACTTCTCAGAAATGACTAAAGCATTTTTGTGAAATGACTACTGCAGTAAGAGGAGCCTTTTTCGGTCACAGGAAGACAGCTCTGAATATTCAAACAGTATTGGTTCGGATTATTGATATTCTCTTTTTATAACTTATTTAAGTGCAGTATCTGTTTTTACCAGTTATTCTATATTTTATAGAGATTCTGCAAGCTATTATTCTGTTTTTTTTTTTTAAATATACCATTTGTAAAGAAAGTGGAAAAGAATAAGATGTATACAATTTTCTGGTATAAAATTATGTAAAAGTATTAAGTTATTAAAACTGTTTAGTTTTGAAAAATAAAAGCAACAATCAGTCCTACTCTTAATAAAATATCATAGCAAGCAATTCAGTTATAATTACGTCATATACGGTATATTATTTTTTGTTGTGATTCATAAGGACTTTAACTAAAACTAAATAAATACCTGCCTTATTTATTAAACTGAATATTGATTTTTTTATAATTAGTGCTCCAGACACTACTTTAAGGAGTTCAAAATGCTTTTCTTAGTTGGTGAACTAATTGTCAGCTGCTTAACAAAT
>NW_015150768.1:260575-261999 GCF_000732505.1 Cyprinodon variegatus | reverse complement strand
ATTTTTCCCCATGATACAGTATGAATCACCAATGTAATTCAATAAGTAAGCTGGTCTTGGTTGATTCACTTTTTGTTTACATGTTTTTGTTGGGGATAAAAAGTCATGCATCTTAACAACACAGTTCAGAGTAATCCAGCTCAACCGAATGGCATTAATATGAATTTAGGGATTGTATGATTATTCCTCCTTCATTTCAGCTTGCTCTGGATTGAATGCCGTACGACAGCGCTTCTGTGGAAGTAATAAAAAGAGAGAAAATGATGGAAAGAGTGCAGCGGTGAGGAAAAAGACATCCATCCATAAATCCAATAAAGTGATGACATTTAAAGTTATTAAATTCTGTAAACATTCCCCAGGTGGTCCCGTCACAATATCCTACCTCCTCTGTTTCTTCCTATTCCCTTCTTCCAGTTTTTGACTGATCCCCTTACACGCCTTAATCACCCAGATTATTATGACCATTTGTCCAGTGTAATTTCATAGTGTTGAAAAAGCTGATAATGGGAAAGAAAATTGTCATTATGTGTTTTTTTTAATGATTTCTATCATCATCCATGCCAGGTAAAAAATATGAAATATTGAACTCCCCCAAAAAAACAAGGACCCTTGTAATGCTAGCAATCAGATGCTCCATTTTCACTTTCAAGGATAAAATACAGAAGCGTTTTCATTATGTTTATTGCAGGAGCATAATTAGAGACAGGAAGAGCTTATCTTTCTCCCAGCTCCGTTTGCTCACTGCCCCTCTTGCCGTCTCATTTACAATGCATCGGCATGAATTTGTGCCCATGAAACAGGGCTCTCTGGGTAATAATGTGTTTCATAGTGCAGGTTTTACCTAACACTGTGCATTATTATTAGCCTCTATCCCACACAGACCCAAAACGATGAACTCATCAACAACCTCTCAGGCTTTAATGCCTCTAATTTGGCGATGATTATAATATCATTATTTTTCTCTGCTGGAGATTGTTTGGAGATGAGATTAATTTTTACCATAATGTTTTCTGGAAGTTCCTCTGAAGGACTTAGTGCTTTTGAAGAAGTGGATTTCTTTCTATTTAAGGGGGGTCGCATATATTTTTTATATATAAAATGGCTACTCAAGATTGAGGCTTATGTTAAAGAGCACCTAGCATTGTCAGTGAATTAAATTTTGTTTACAGTTAGGCTGTAGAGACTGTAAAACATGAGCCCTAATTATACCAAAATTGTAAAAAAAAAATGTAAACATCTTGCATTTCAGATCAAAATTTTGTCTGTCAATATGCTCTACATAGAACTCCTCTAGTGGAAAAGTTTGAGTTTCACCTGGTTAAATTTCATTAAAAAAAACTTTTTTAAGGAACCTTTGGCTATCCAATTATTAAACGATTCCTCAATAAAAAGATTGACATATTAAACGATATATATATATATAT
>NW_015150768.1:165561-260565 GCF_000732505.1 Cyprinodon variegatus | reverse complement strand
TATATATATATATATATATATATATATATATATATATATATTGATCAGTATCAGCAGGTGAAACGTGGCAGCTACTGTACTCAGACATAGCAGCATTTAAACAGAAATTGTGATCATCTGTTGATAATTGGTGACTTTTAACATGCATATAAATATATTTCACTGGTATGAATATTAGAGTTTATTTAAATGTTTTCAATTACATTAAATGTAAAACAGCAGGAAATGTCACATTTGCGAAACAAATTAAAACAAACAAAAATGATAATGAAACTTCAAATAAAGAGCAAATGCAAGAGACCACAATGGCCAAATATTCTTAGGCTAATCAAATAAAGACACAATCACTAATTCCCTCTTCCCCAATAATTGTCATTGTCTTTGGGGTTAAAAAAATAAAAATAAAAAATAAATAAACAAACATTTTTCTATGTTAATCTTAAAAGATATGTTGTTTAATTACCAATGACATCTCCTGTTCCCTTGGTGACTTTCTAACCTGTTTTCCAGCATTTTTCACAAGTTTTCACAATTAGTAGGAAGAAGATTGTTAATCAGACCTATAAGGGATGACTTGTTCCACAGCTTGTCAACCCTCTTTAACAACTACCCAACTAATGTGAATTGTTTTCCCTATTCGTTTGCAACAAATGACTTAAGCTAATTTAATCACCTTCCATCAAAAAACCTGGTGCTATTGAAAGTCTGGGTAGTGTTTCCATATAAATTAGCTCACGTAAATTCCCTTTCGTGGGCCTTTGGTGCCTCTAGATACAGTACACAGTACTTTATAGGCTTTAGATGGGTGGTTTGTAGAAACAAAAATATACATTCTCCTCAGACAGGATCTTAATGTAAACCTAATTTACAGTAGTAAACTTTAACCATTTATACAGTAGATGTGTATAAATACACGTTTTATTTTTTCAGAATTCTATGCTGCAAGAGAGATCACGAGTTTGTGATTCTTCATTGTCATTAAATGTACCGTCTAGAAATTCTAATTGATAGAAATATACGCTTTTATTGACATAGCTCTTAATAAATAACATTTTAAATATAAACCTTTTTTGTTTGTACTATAGATATCTGAGATTTACCTGGTTTTTATGATAAAATAAAATAACAGTGTAATTTAGTTTTTAGTGGTTATTTGAAATGAGTCTTACAGCTTAAAAGCGACTCTGGCCGGATACAGGCTGCATAAAATTTAAATGTAAACATAAACTTTTTTAAGTTTAGGGATTTACTTATAGCTCGTCTACAGTGTAGGTAAAATAAGAATCAATTGTATGGTCTCATTACTGCCACCTGCTGGACTGAAGGTGCAATGCAGTTTCTCTCAGGCTAATGGTTTCATGTTTTTCACAGTAATGGGGAAGCATGTTGTTTAAATACCTGTTCCTAATATCCGGATAACACAAATCCTGGTTCTTTCAGTAAAAAGGTGCTGAATAAAACTGGTTTTACATAATTAAAATAATCCTATATTGAACATATTTATTTTAATTGCATATTATTAAACTTTAAATTAAAACAAATGTTGAATCTAAATAAAACCAAACTCTTTGGGGGGTATTCTTGTACTGTAGAGCTTTATAATATATCACAACTATGATCCTTTCACAATCCACATAATTTGCAACACAATTACCCCCCGAGGCTGTCCTTATAGTGCTAAACCTGCACAGCTGGTTAGGTCTTGTGGGTTTGTTGATGTTTAACCCTCAGGTGGCTTCTGTGAGCTAGGGCCAGGCATGCCAAGGGTCTTCCCGCTTTCAATCCCTCCATGAGTAATGAGCTATAATGGATAGGACTAGCAGCGTGATAGGAATACAGAGGGCCCCATCAAAGCCCCACTCTGCACATCCTCTGAAAAAGACTGCTCAGTAGGCATTCAGCTCCCTCATTTATTCATTAATCCAACCCTCAGCTGGTCAAAGACCCTTTAGACGGTTGTTATAAGGTGATGTTACTAATAGTAAAAGGTGTAGTGCTGTGGAGGCTTTGTTTTCCACAGCTAAATATAACAAAGCACTGAGTAAAGTTCACAGAGCTAAAATGATTATGTATACTGGAAAAGGGTCTTAATCAGGGTTTTAGAATAGAGCAACCTCAAGTTATTTTTTTTTTTGCTGTAACTATCAACAGCTTGCAGATTGTAAACATTTACTCAATGCAAATATGATTATTTTAGTTTGACAAGTTCTACACATTGGATACAGCAAATATAGACCTAAACGATTCAGGGACATTGGTAAAATTCTTTACCTTTTAAAAAATAGTTCAGATTGCTTTATTTTTTTTCTAAAAAAAATCTGTAAAATATTAAGAGACAGTCAGTTGATCATTTTATAAGTTTAAAGTAACTAAAAAAAATCCTTATGTTCATTTGATACAGCTGCATGTTTTACACACTTCAGTGGATCATTGTTTAGTTTCCAGCTGTTGTCATTATTCAGACTTACCTTGGCAAATATGCTGCATTAATCCATTATATTAGCTGATCTGGCAGAAAAAAATAGGTTTTATCTTTCAACCTGGAATTAGCTGAAAAAATGCAAAGAACCAGCGCCAAAGTTTGGCATTCTTACTGCATGTTGACATTGGCATACCAACCCTTTGTATAACAATATGACAGCCATAGCACTGAACATATACAAACTATAAAAATTTTTCATTGTTCTGTTTATTTAAACCAGTAGAAAACATAATGCTGGTAAAATAGGGAGAATTCTTCTTGTTTTCCGAACAGTACTAAATAAAAAAGCAAATTCTACTGATTTACAACTGATTGATTCAAGTGTTTTCTTAAAAGACAAGATTAAAAAACCTGGAAAATCACCATAAATATCTACATTTGACAATCACTGATTAGCTTTAGTAGCTCCGTTGTATCATTTATTCCATGTATTGTGATATTTGTACAGTAATTGTTAAAGATGTTACATCCCCATGTACTCCAATGTACTTGGAATTCAGCACATTTGAAGTCGTCCAGATGATCATGTGCAATAAAAAATTGGTAGGCTTTGTTTTTAGCTAAGTTATTTTTCATAGAGACATTGACTGCTTAAAACAGGGACACATTTAACAACTGTTTCTTTTACAGGTGTAATTTTCAGATTTACGTCTACAACTGTATTTCCAGCTATTATATACATTTTCATGTTTAATTAGTTTAACATGAGCTTCAATCTGCTTATAGTCATGGTCTGTCTTACTAACAGTTCCCTTCCATAATTTTATTTTGTTGTTTTTTGGGTTTTTTTTGTCCTTTTTTACAAACTTACAGAGATGTGACATCTGTATACTGCAGGTGGGGGAACTATTGCTGTTAATAAACTCACACAATCTCTCCTAAAAAATTCAATCCCTTTAGGGGTCCACTAGATTGCCATGGTGATAAGCTTTAATGCATTTCCCTGCAGTCATTTCTGTAAAAGGCCCTTACCTTCCATTTCACTCATTTTTTATTTTTTTGGCTCCCGTTTAACCTTTTTTCCCAATTCTACAGTGAGGTTTTCTATAATAAAAAAGAGAGGTTAAAGTGGTGAAGAAATAGCTTCACTTTCACCGTGGAAGTGGTTTTAAAATCACAGATTGTGACTCACATGAGTAAATGAAATATGGATCTAAAGTTTGATTTAGCTCACATTAGTTATAAATATGAACGTATATGTAAAACATGACCTAAAAATTTAATTATTAAAGTGGGTAAATTAGTGAGCAAAGCAGAGGTTAGTCTCTGCCAGCTAACCATCTGCCAATCCATTTAGTTCAGAAAAAACAGGCCCTAAAAATCTAATTTTCCAGTTCCAGCAGGGTGGTCATCAGCATCCCTAACTGTTAAAGCATGGGTGGAAGCCAGCACTGACTTGGATTGCAAAATTCAGCTTCACAGCCAAACTTGCTCTTAAACGTCTCATTTTAAAGAGACTGATCCAAGTTACTTTTTTCTAGTATATGTACTGTTAAGATAGACTAAGAGAGACTTTGGTGTTTACATAAAGGTGAAAGTGGCACCATCTTACAGAAAAGGAACCCAAAGTTATTTCTGGTTTTGGATAAGTCTGTATTTTCATTTCACCACCTTATCTTCTGCAGACATTTCTTCATCAAGGTCAGACAACAGGAGTGACTTCAATCCTAAGCAAACTGTCAAGTTCTTCAGGAGCATCCTTATGATAGCTTTTGATTCAGCTGTGTTAAACCGAGCAAACCATGGAGATCTTTCTTTGGACACCTCAGACCTGAACCAGTCCCTTGCTTTTTTTTCATGTTAGTGTACGGTCCTTGTCCTGCTGAAAGGTGAGCTTATACTTAAACATGCGATGTTAGTTCTCCTCAACATGTTTTATTTTCTATCTAAGCAAGAAAGTTTGGTTTCATCTGACCAGAGCTCCTACATTTAGCAATCAGCCTAATGATACTGATCGACTGAGATGATGCTCTGAAAGGTTTAACTCATCCACAATGTCGCTCTCACAAGCAGCCCAAATAATCCCCTATTATATTCAGCATTACATATTCACTTGTGAGCAACATGAGCATAATGGAAATATCAAAAACAAGTTCAGTAACCGAAGCACCTTGATTCAGTAGGGAGGATTACAGCCAGTAATAGTCAGATCTCAAATCATAAAACATACACATGAAAAATCCCTTTTATCTCCTAATTTTATGGTGAAGTATGTACTGCGTGTTTGGAGTTTCTTCTTTTAAAAATAGGGTGACTGAAATATTCCAGAATTACCGTATTTTCCGGACTACTGTATATGTTGCTACTTTTTTCCCACGCTTTGAACCATAAGAAGGTGCAGCTTTTCTGTGGATTTTTCCTAAGTCAAAAGTGGAAATCAGAGAATAAGGGGCTGATTTTAATTTAGCAGAAGAACATGCTAGTAACAGGCACGACTGAGAACAAATGTCCCAAATTCACACATTTTGTCATTTATTTGCCGCATCAAAGCTGCCGAACCAATGAGTAGATTGGGCTCAATTCCTGCAGAGCTGAAATAAAGTAGTCTTCTTCGTCCCTACTCCGGGGTCTTTATGTAGAGCTCCCCCAACAGGTTTGGTGGGAGACTGTTCAGTAGTTATCAGCGACTTATAGCCCGGTGTGGTATATATATGTACAGTTCCAGTTTGTTTTTCAAAATATTCAGTGGGCATGGCTTATAAAATATTGTAAGTAACGGTCAATGAATTTAACTTTTTCTTAATTTAGCTATAATTTTCTTCCTCCTGAGATGTTTTGGTGCACTTTAAAAGCTGTGCATGGAACTCAGATCTACATCTCACCTCACAGGCTGCTCTCCAGTCTCTTTCATTTACATAGTACAAAATTTACATAGAGGAAAAATAAGAATTGTAAAACTTTTATTCCTCCTCCATGGCTGATATGGTCCATTAAACTAACTTACATTCTTGTTCCCAATCGAACCTAAAAAGCACTAAAGTGCCTTTTCACTGCACTGAGAATTTAATATATGGATGCTGCGATAAAAAACAGGAAGCTCGATGGGTGACAGACTGAAGAAAATATAATCCTCTGTTTTTGGTGTAGTTGAAAGCTTGGCTTTATCATTATTATGTATTCAAGTTTTTATAATAAAGTAAAAAAGTTGTTTTTTTTTTGTTGGTAATTCAAAAATATACCATAAGAGAATTCATCATTTTACAAAAAAGCTAAGTAAACTAATTTAGGGATACAGTGGCTGAAAGCTGATACACTTAAATGTGGCTAGAATTCCTTTAATTCCATTTTGATTTGCTTTAACTTGCCCTACAAAATGGAAAAACTGTGGCTAACATGTTAGATTGGGATCTTGTCTAATCTGACGGCAGTTTGCATTTAGTTGAAATTAAATCTTAGAAATATTTTACCTAATATTTCTGTGTATCCTTTTGGCATCAAATGTTAATTTGCCTTTAAGGAAGAGATGACAATTTAGTTAAAGAGTCTTAAAACCCTTATCCTGGGAAAGATGTTCTTAGAACAAGTGAAATGATCGATTCATGCACAAAGGTCATCCTTTAATTAAGATTATAGTGTAAAAAGCTAGCTTTTAGAACAAGAAATGAACTTATTAAGAAATGATAAATTATCTAATAAATCTAAATCTAATTCTTATTTGATGTTGGAAAGAACAAAATCATTTCCAGTACAGCAGCTGCAAGACCTGGACTCTGTCCATTCAAGGTGCCGCTAATTTGGCTGATAAAAGTGGACTGGAGGTAGGGGATTTTTTTCTGTGTGGGGAGGGTATAGCTTTAAGCTTCTCTAATTGGATTAACCAAAAAGCATTTGAATTTTTAGTTTTTACACCAATAATATGATAGAGATGTGGAAGCGGTGAAAAAATTGAAGCTTTCTATGGACTCTATTTTATGAGGGAGGTAGTAATTAAATATGACTTTTTCTATAAATAAAACCTGAAAGAGTTGGTTCACACCTTAAATAACCTCTTTCATCACTTATGGGATTATATACAATTCATTATTTAAATAACTGACTCGGTACACTAAAAAAAAAAAAAGTTGAAATAAACTTGGATACAATTTATGTTAAAAATAAGCAGATTTTTTTATGTGAACTGTTAGTAAGTTAAGTAAAAGATGAAGACAAAGTAGGACTGATTTAAACGTAAAGGAGAGAAACACATCCTCTTTATTTCACAGACACATTTTTAAAGATTGAGGCGCAGGTTGTGTATGTAACCTTTTTATGTTTTTGAGGTTTTTACGGCACTAGTGGCTCAATTTTTCAACAGTAGGCTGACAGGAAAGGGGGTATGAGAAGGAGACATGCAGCAAAGGACAACAGGTTGAATTCAAACCTGGGTTGCCTGCATTGAGGACAAAGGTCTGCGTACATGGGTCATGTGCGCAAAGTACTGCGCCCCCAAAGCACACCCCAACCCTTTTCTTTCTGTGCTTCTTAATAATAAAAAAAAGTGTAACGATTTGCTGCAGTCAGTCACATTGTTACACAAATTAGAATTAAGTTTAACATAGTTTCAGTAATAATAGTTAAGATGTCATAGGGAACATCATTAATCAACAAATATTGTGAAGACCAAGCACTAAAAGATTCAATATGGCACCAACCTCAGTTTAATCAAATGAGAGAACATGTCACCAATACAAAGGTATCAGGACCTCTTACCCTGATGCACCAGGAAAAGCCAGACATCTCTATCAGTTTTGCAGGAAAGATGCTGTCCATAACTCTGGCCTTTGTGGGAGAATGTCAAAACATAAACATTGTTAGAAAGCCAAACGATGTAGACAAACTGGAGAGAAAACCGCATGGAGCGGAGACCAACACTGAGATCTGTTTACATGCTATAAAACAGTATTTACATACAACTGACACTAAAGATCACCCTGAACACAATCTCACATTGAAATACGGTGGGGAAAGGTTGGAAGCTCAGAGTTGATAGCAAACTTATTTGAACTAAATACCTGGCAATCCTGGAAGAAACCCCATAACTAGTGTTCACATTATAGTATGACAATAAACACACAGCCTATTATGATTTAGATTGAAAGCATATGAATCTGTAAAAATGGCTGTTTATCAAGACCCACACCCAATCTGACTGAGTGCAACGCTTTATAGAACAGACAAAAGTTTCAGTCTCTAGATGTGGAGAGCAAGTTGAGACAGTCTGAAAGAATTTGCAGGTACAGTGGAAGATAGCTCTACAAAGCAATAGCCCCAGTTACATGTTAAAACACCATTAAATGACTTTTTTTTTTACTCCATTTAAAGGATTGAAGTGGCACTGGCAGTAAAGTTAATCCTGCTGTTACTTCCAGCCTTGTGTTTGATGAATTGTGTTAATGTAAACCTGTATTTTGGCTTTAGATGGTCTACCACACAATGACCACCTCTGTGCAGGGAACAAGCATCACATGCAATCAATGTGTTACAAATTTGGGGTTTTCTAGGTTTTCCAATACACATGAGTCACACTCACCATCAACCCTGCAAGGGTTGAATTGCTGCCTTTCTTTGGTTCCATGATTCTGGGTTGGACTTTGAAAGGCTCACATGGAAGGCTTTATCGACCATTTTATCAACAGTGTGGGCTTTGACAGATTTGTGCCTTTTTGCGTTTATGACGAAAATACTGAGGACATAGACTCACTGGAAGTGAATGCAGATGATGCAAATACTCATCAGACTTTGCTTTGTAAAACGTTTTTAAAAGGATCCCAATAAAGCAGCGTTAGGTTGGGATTCAAATGTAACACAATACCTTCAACAAGGAAAAATGTAAAATTATGTTTTTGTCAAGGAAACAGGTGTCCATCATAATTTTTCTGATCATTTTACACCAACAGCGTACCACTGATGGCGTTGTTTCAAAAATAAAACTTGCGAAAACAGCTGTCTTGGTCTACGCATATCCTGCCATGCGGTCACTCAACCCACAGAGGAACTGATGTGTCTTGTGTCTGGGAAAATAAAGAAGTATGCATGAAGTCATATTTAATGACATCACTTCAGATGTGCAGGGAGTACAAAGGAGAGCACTTAGCTGCCCCTTTATCAGCATGCTCTGCCCAGCCTTTTAACCTCCCAATGGCCGCCCTGCCAGTCCTGAACTTCTAGAAATAGAACCAGTATTCCCCTAACTTCTTTGCCAGTCTGCCAATCCGATTTCATTGGCTAAGTTACTTTAGGGCCTGTGCATAGACAGTTTTGCATTCAATCAGCTGATATGTTCAAATTGGAGGACAGCGCATATACCTTGCTCTCCCTGCCAAAGACAGTCGTGACAATAACAATGAGGAAACACCTCAACACCTCACACCAGAACCAACAGGACAAAGAACACCCACACACTGGTTTGCTACACTAGAATTGGGAGGGGGGGCAAGCACAACACACACATGTGATTTCCCCAACAAAACACACACTCAGACACTGGCTCCTCCCTTTGCAAACAGAAAGAGATGGGAGGTGCAACCACTGAGAGTAAGTGGACAGGGTTTAACAGTACATGCTTAGAGGGGGAGGGACAGATCCAGTTCATTTCCTCCACATAAGTATTGGAGGTACATCAGGATACGTTTATCCAGAGTGAGAATTAACCGGAGAAGGATAAAGGGCGTGCATCCCATTTCAGGGGCAACACAGGAAGTAGGGCATGCTCAGCGCTGGGGTGAGGAAGGGAGTGAGGGAGATAAAAAAAGGAGGAGAGGGAGAGCTTTGTGGTGCTGTTTTCTCCACCCCTCCCCTTAAAGGAGCAGCAAGGAGAGGAGAGAAACATAGTCAGTCAGAGGGAGAGAAGAGAACTACAAGTAAAGACGTGAGGAAGGAGGTCTGCATCAGCAGCGAAAAGGGGGGAAAAATGGAGCTCTGAAATCCCAGTTTTTCCTCATCTTTCTCTGGCTTTTCTTTTCTCTCTCCCTCCTCACGTCTGGTTAAGCCTGCCTATTTTTCCTCTCTCTGCGAGTGTTATGAGACTCTGACCATGCCTGGTGAGTGTTATCCAGCTCTTCACATGTCATGCCTTGTCATCTTCTGTGAGAGGAGTGTTTCATGTGAATGTGTGGCCAGGAAACAATGGGTTGGATGCAGACGGCTCGCTAAAAACCTGTTTCCGCTTCTCTGAATGTGTGTACCTGTGATGCTCCAGCTGTGCTGTACTCCTCTGTCACTAACACTGTCCTGACCACACACACACACACACTTTTACAGACACATCCTTTAAAGGTTCAGGGGCTTTGTTATTACGTAACTGCTTATTTTGTATCCATGCAACGAAATAAATATTGTGTCTGGTTTTATAGAAACAACTGATATGCGTTGTGTTTTTTTTAGTCTGTGTTATTTGCTTGTTTGTGAGTGTGGAACTTAAATGTGGGAACGTCACATGAAGCTGGTCTGTGTGACGGAGGGCAGCCAGCTAACACAAATCAGATGACTGGGCCACATTGTGAGGTCAGCTGCTGGTTCTGGCCAACAGTTTCAGTCCAAGTAGATTAGCTGTGAAAGGAGCAATGAGGGAACTCTATTGTTAATGACTTTTAATCATCATGTAGTGATCCATCTTGGGAAATATGTGTCTTCCCTTATGATAAAGTAATTCCCCTTTCTACGTTAGACGTGTTGTGTTATCTGCACATCTTTTGAATGGTCATTTCCTCTGGAAATGGCCTTCATTTCCTCAAACTTAACAAAGTATCATGGAGTTAATTGAAACTTAAATTGCATCAACTAATGTAATCTTTTAGAACATATGGAGGAATATTTAACAGCATCTCTTATGATCGATTATTAGTTCTCATGAACCCCAACAGGCCATTTAATGTGTGCCACTCAAGCATTTACAATGGTTACAGCAATGTAGTGGCAGGAAAACCCTTTGTTTGAGACCTTATATGCATGAAATTAGTCAGCATCCACACATAATGTTTGATTAATTAAATTCGGTGTCACTTGGTGTTTTTGATTTACAAAATGATCGAGTAACACATTTTATTTTTCTAAGAAATAATAAATGTCCTCTTCTTTGAGCTCTGAGAATATCTGAATTTTAGGCTTTTAAGATGTTTTTCTACAAATCTAAGTTTTGTTTTTATTTTTTGACAAAGTAAACTATTTTTCAAAAATGCTAGTTTGTACATCCTATTTAGATCAACCTGATTACAAGAATAGTCAACAAATTAAACAAGTAATTGTTTAATTTAGCATAAAAAACATACATTAGGTTTTATCAAGATCATTAACATGATCTGTGTTGTAAATAACCATGTTACTTTACTGATACTTCGCCACTGCAAGCAACAACTTTCCTGTTTAATAATGTATTTCTTTGTTCTTTTCATTCTATTTATATGTATATCACCATTTGGCATCTCAAGGCACCTAATGCAACAAGGCCGAAAACACCATCAGTCATTTCCTACACAATACAGCCAAATCCGGACCCAATGAGATACAGTTCAGTTTTTCTTTTCTTTTTTTTTTTTTCTTTTTTTATAGAATACAGTCAGATTTAGTTGATGGTTTAAAACCATCCATCCATTTTTCATACCCACTGGACCGTGCAGGGTCATAGGCGTCTGTCGCGTATGTTCTCGGTTGCTGGGTGAGAAGCAGAGTAATCAGGTTGCCAGTCCATCTCTGGGCAACACAGACATGCACAAGACACCCAATCAGGCAAGTGGAGAACATGCAAACTCTTTGTAGGAAGGAGCCAGGGTGGGATTAGAATCCAGGACCATCTTGGTGTAGGGAAACAGTGCTACAAAGCCACATTTAAAGCTGTTTGTCAAAATATTTCATAACCTTTAACTTAGGATGCAGCAATCCCTCGTCTTTAGCAAGCATGTGGCGACAGTGGTAAAGAACCACTCCTAATTTATGAAGAAGAAAAATGCAATAAAAAAAGTTACAAAACACAAAGGTATGCTGTACCTAAAAGGTTTACTTTCTAAGAGAAAACATAAGACCAAGTACTTTCATTAGTAGCTTTGTGTTGAAAGAGAAATGCAGCCTGGCACTGAAGCAATTAATTTGGAGTACTTACAGTACTTCGAGCACTAGGAGTGCTTGATTTGAAAACTTTACATAAAACAACAAAATATATATAATTTTTTGTATTTTTTAGGACAGAGACACAGTTGAGCATGAAAAAAACTGAGTCAGTGGCACCTTCTATTCTAAAAACATAGTGTCCAATATTTTCTTTGTTTAGACCATAAAATGAAATGTTCCACAGATTGTTTGAGCGATTATACAGTCTGTATAAGCATTTAATTTAAATCCCCTTTTCATTTTATAAAGAAGACTTAAGGTAATCAGCTTTACATGGAGAGTCTTTCTTATTTCAAAGAAAGAGGCATTTTCATCTTTGGAGAAAGCAGTAATGGTGGTCGCCGTAGACGCTAGATAATTTGTGCGCTTGTTTGCCGCAGCATGCTGTTTCTGGTGGTTTTAGAGCTCAGCTGGTGGCATGTGTTCTTGAGGCTTACAGAAATGAATAAAAGAAGCAGGCTCAATTCAACATATCATGCTACAAGCATTTGGTGGACTGAATGTATGCACTGGCTGTTTGTGCAGTTACATTAGGAGTTATTTTTCCCTCCACATAGCCAGGGGCAGCATCTCACTGTATGTGCATGGAGCTGATGTTACTGTACATACTGATGTCTGTTCACACGTATTCAGGGGTCGGAGTTTGTTTTGAGCTTGTATGTTTGCTCAAGCCTTCTTAACAAGTAAACAAGTGATGATAGGGCTGGTGGTCATTTCTCCTGCTTTATGGGCAAGATGGTAGATCAAAGGGTGATACAGTAAGACTCAATGTGATATTAGAATAGAAGAAACTATGTGATGAAGGAAGACGACTGAAACAAAACAACAGACAGCGATTGTTTATGCTCTAATATTTTCTGCACTTGTTAATTCCGGGTGACTAAACCTTTTTTCTACCTCCCAGACAGTTTCTTCTCACTTCAAAAAATGACCAAAGGCCCATTTGGATGTTAATGTGATTTAATAGCGGCCCATATATTTTGTGTGTCATGTGTTATGGAACAATGAACGTAGTGCTGTGTTGTAATCTGTCCCCCAATACTGCTTCCCATCTGTTCTTATCATTTTTGGAGTGTTGTCTCTGTGTAAGTACTCTGTCATGCTGTGGATCATCTCTATGATGTACATTGATTTACTGAGAGCTGATGAAGTGGAGCGGAGCATTTGATCAACACTGGGGCATGAAAGGGAGGGAGGGAGGGAGGGACGGAGAGGCTGGATGGAAGAGCTAAGAGTTGATGGACACATAGGCTCACTTCTGGAAAAGGCTAGAAATGGTGCAAGTTAACTCTGATAAATTATCCTTTCAACTATAAATTTAAAATATCTATATGATTAGTGATATCTTAGATGTAAGCATTACCAGGTCATGCTAACCTATACTGCTAGTTATTTAAGCCAACCACAAAATGTGTCATAAAGGTGGTTGATTCAGGCTGCTTTTTTCAAAGTTCTAATTGTTTAAATGAATTCATTTATTTTTGTGCATGAGGAGGAGCTGTCCACCAGAAAAATGTATTTATTCCCTTCTTGGGGCCATTTCATAAAATGCTGAGAGAGCAGAGGGAGTTAACCTGAAGCTGACTCCAGCAGATAAAATGAACGATGAACATATTAGAGCAGATTTGCTCTGTATTATTCTTTTTGAGTTTTTACGGCCTATCTATTATGGATCATGCCGGATTTACAGAAGTCTTTGTGAAAGTATTAGTGCTTATCTGTAATATTTTTTTTACTAGCTGTAGAAAAATGTTGTATAACTATAAGCTTGCTGAATGCAAACATAAAACCTCTGAGTGGTGAAAGCTATTAGCTACAGTAGTCAGACATCCACCTATTTATTCTGACTTTACCAAATGTTGGAAATAAAGATATGTTAGGAAACATCAACAGTTTTAAGACAAAGGACAAGCGCCACCCATATACCACGAAATAGAAGCATAGACAGTAGTTTAAGTAATAGAAATCACATATAGGTAATAAATAAATGAACATAAAGTATTATATACACTAATATGTTATTATGTCTGTGCGATGAGAACATTTTGAGTTTAAATTGTATTTAATGTTAAAGTCATCTTAAGCAGACAGTGTACATCTGCTAGCTCTTCTGGTTCTAATTATGAATTTCCTTATATTTTGTCTCTTGTATCTTCAGGTTGCAGAACAGGGGATTCCAAATCATACACCAGATTTCTAGCTGGTAAATTTCTATGTAGTCAAGGAAGACATATGTATTCGATACACAATATTTCAATATTTAGAACCACTTTTACATAATGAAATGTATTATATCTAATGAGCAGACAAGAGTGTGAGTCTAGGTGTGTTTAACTTAAAGGTATAGTGGTGGATTTTGACAAATGTTTGAAAAGACCTGCCCTCTCCACTTGAAAAAAAATGAGCATGCACAACCCTATACCCACTCCCAAGAGGGAACGCCTCTAAAATGCAGAAGCCCATTTCCCCTTGTGCACACTTAATTTAAAAGTTGCTGTTTGCATCACTTACACAAGCTTACTTTCCAAAAGAAGATTTGCATTTTTTCCACTATGTCAGACTCACACCTTGTAAGTGAAAATGGGGACCAGCACGTAGGACGGCCTTACGTAAACATATCACCAGGATGATTGACAATTAGGAGGACTAATTATTTTGATGATCCACCCGGAAAAAGAACATCCTCCCCTATACCTTTCAAGAAAATCATCTGTAAAATATGCAAGACATTAAAAGGAAAAAAAAAAATTTGGTCTTATAATAAACAGGGTTTACCATTAAAATCAATCTTTAATTATCTTTAAATAATTAATATAATAATATAAAAAATAATAATTTAATTAAAATCCCCACTTCTACAGGGTTTCAGCATCCTCATGAATGAGCTGTGTTTGATCCAGACCTCATGTATTACAGTCAGTGACATTATTCTATGTCTGCCTGGGAGAGCAGGCAATGGGAACATATGGTCATAATGGAGTGGTGTTGTCAATACTTGAATCAGTAGTTGGCTTTCTCTTCCCCTTAAGGCCAGTGTGAATTTAGTTGGAAAAGCTGCAGAGGAGTGCTCTCTACACACACGTCTCTCCTCTCCTTTTTTTTCATTATTTTAGCAAAAACAACATAGGGATGTTTATGTCATTGAGTCATGCCTGCTCTATTTGGTTATATGTGTGCACTTTTGGAAAAAGGACTAAAAAACTGTTTCTCAATTGATGATTGCAAACATGCAGATCTGTTCATCAAGATTTTTAGTGATTGAAACACTATGTCTTGGCACTTGGAGAGTAAGGACTGTGTGATTTCATTATCTGCTGTTTACTTAGGAGAGGAGATGCTGATGCAGATAAAATCTGCAGATAATGGGAGTCTGTGTTTTTACAGAAATGTACGTAATGACGCAATTTGTCTGATTATGTATAATGTCAGAAGATTCTATGAATGCACCAAATTTCCATGTTTTTAAATCACACTGTTTATTAAAAATGCTGCTAAATGACACATGCCCCATGACGTGAATAACAAATAATTGTTTTCTTTTTTTTCTTTTAAGAATAACTTAACAAAAAGCTATTGAAATGACTCCTCTAGATTAACCGGTTAAAGTAATCTAAATGAATAAACTAATAATGCAGTCTACATTGCAAGCTTTATTTAGTATTCAATTTCCAGCTTTTAGCCAAGTAAGCCATGGCAAATTTAAAGATCAGTTTCTTTTTTATGTATACATAGAGCATCATATCAATTAGAACAATACTGCATATCATAAGAGTAAATCAGATTTCCAAATATTAAAAATATTTCCATGTTGCACAGGTTTCCTGACTGATGGAACTAGAAAACCCAAAGGCTTAATTATAGCACAGCAAGTTTGCTGTACTACACCCCGCCTTCCTGTTAGCTACTGAACTCACTTCCTGTTTAAGTTAAAGCCTGAATGAGCCACAGTCATGTTTTTGTTGAGAAAAACTGTTTCCTTCCTGGCCACATACACCCTTTGTACTTAATTTAGCTGATTATCTAAAGACTACAGCAGTTTTAAATTGATCTTTACTTTGAGTAAAGCTCCTTCAGCAACCAACTTTCTCATTTCTTCTTTTACATGTCAGTACTTAGGTATTATATGGTGGCAACAAACTCAACAATATCTATGCAATTTGTTTAGAAGACAACTTGGATGCCATATTTATTCATAATATTTTAGGGCAAACCCAATAATATATTTTGGTAGTTAGCTGGCCTTGATGCCTAAACCCAGTCTAGTCACCAGGATAATTAAGATGGCTGGATTGGTGAGGGCATGATGAAAGTAACTGATATTTTTATAATTATGCATCAATAATATCGTAATATCAGTTTTTATAAATATTCGGAACCCCTTGTTCTGAAGGTTTTATAGTCTGAAGTTGAACTGTTCTTTGTTTATGCCATGCATTGCAGTCCTAGGCACAGATTATGTTATGCAATTTTGAACCCAACAATGTAAACATCATCAATCATCTATTTTTCTTTTTCTTAAATAAAGCCTCAATGTTTGACATTGCAACATAAGTATGCTCAGCTACTCAGAGATAGTTCCCAATCTTAGCTTGAAGATGGAAATTTCCCACTCATCTTCAGTAAAGTTAGTAAAATCCAGTTTAATCTGTTAGCTATGCAGTCCTTTCCAGTGGTTCGAACTCTCTGCTTACTCTTTATGCACTGCATGATTATAACACTGGCTCGTAAAGTTTTGTCATGACTATTTCTTAATCTGAACGTTTTAGTTCTTTAATTCCTCTTTTGAAATTGAAGATCTTTGGTGAATATTTATTTTTATTTTAGGTTGAATTCTGTCTCTTTCTCTCCTGTCCTTTAGTGGGTCAAACACTTGCCTTTTTTTTCATCCATCACCCACCTCTCTGCCATGCAGACCTGCGAGAGCTTGTCTGGAATGTTGTGTATATACCCATTATGTTTCTTCTGGTTCCTCCCTGTTTTCCTGTGTCTCAGTTTATGCAGGTGGTGCTGCTAAGTACCACCTGCTACTAAGCAGGTTGGTGGTCAGCAAGGGAAAAAGGATCTCCGTGGTGAAGCCTCGGATATGCTTACTAGAAACTGTTAGCTAAGTTAATCCTATCTCACCTTTTGGTCCCTTGCCACTTTGACAGCAAAAATAAATTGGGTCTTTACTAATGTGTGTGCACACAGCCATATTCATCCACAGAATCCTATCCATGTTAACTGATGTACATGTGTGCATTAACACTGAAAAATTACAAAAGTTACATGGAAACATTTTTCCTACATTTTTACTCCCTCTATTGTTATTTCAAAAACATAAAATAGATACAATAGGCTCACTCAGCTCCTAAACTCCAAACAATCCCATGATGTGGGATATTATCGCAGCCCAGACCAGAGGAATGAGGAAATCCCCCTCAGTGTTTAGTCTCCAAGCTTCGCCTTGACTTTGCAGTTAACCTTTACTCAGCCATTCACCACAGCAGCTTGGCATGCAGGCCTGTTGACTCTAGATAAGAACATGCAGCACCTTAAATCCAATGCTTCAGAAAACTAACAGCTATGTTAAACCTGCAACCGCATCTTCTTGATAAAGTTTTATTGTCTTATAAAAAACAATAGTAATTTCCTGCAATTCTGTTTTTTTAGCTAATGGATAAAGAATATATTCCAGCCATTATGACTAAATTTTTCTACATTTTTTTTAAAGAGGGAAGCAAACCACCAGTTCACCATAGGCATACAGTCAAGTCAAAAAGATGTGGAATTTTAAGTGCATAACACTTGCACTTATCCTTCTTATACATCATATTGTTACATAGTCAGATCGGTCTACAGATAAACTTTTGCTGCAAGGGTTTCAGGATTTGGATACACAATATCTGTCCCACAAAGTGTGTGACCGTCATTAAGCATGAAAATTATCAATATGTTGTCATAAATTAAACAAACTTAGAAACTCCAATATGTTACGGTGTGTGGCTATCACATAAAATTACCATTTTCCATAGAGTTTCTTTCTCCTTATCATCGTTTTTCTCAGTTATGTCCTTTCTGGAGCTCTAATTACACGATTATGACATCACTCCTCTCTGACTGTGAGAGAGAGCAACCCTTACACCACATCTGGCAATGTTTGTCTTTCTCAAACTTGGCTGGCCTATTTTTTCTCTTCTTCATCCTTCACATCTTAGTTCCTTCCTCTTTTTCATCTTTACCCCTTCTCCTTTATTTCTTTCTCTCCAGTTTAGGAAGCAACATTTTCCCACATAGGCTGGCACTGAAAGGGCTGAGCCATTGTTTCCTCCTGAGAGGGGGGGAAGAAAGACGGGGGAGTGGAGTGACTTCCCGGCTGCCAATGTTGAGCCTCTGTCAGTGTGAGAAAAAAGCAAAGACGACTTGATGATGACTAAGACTCGATTTAAGGGATTAAGTGTAGCTAGGAAGATTTAGAGGCTAAATAACCTTTAGCAAGCCTTTTCTTCTTTTCCTCTTTCACCTTTTTAATGAAGTTTCTTTTTCTCCTCTTTCTCTGACAGGTTTTAACCATTTATACAACATCAAAACATGTTATATATAGATTAATGAAAAGATAATGCAGTAATGTTTTTGGAGGTATGAATAAAACCATAGAAAATGTATGTGCTGTTATATGTTGATGATTAATAAGGTTACAGTTTTAGTCCTTTCATAAATGAACTAATCTGAGTATAGTACCATGCTCTTAACACACTGGATTGTCCTAAATAACTGCTCTGTCTTTTTAACTTGGATGTGAGGAGGGGTGTGTCTATGGAAGCAGACATCCTAAGGGAGTGTTGTGGTGTAAGTCAGAGGGCAGAGGCTCCAGCTATGTTCCCAGAGATCCAGAAGTTGTTTGGAGAGCTCCGACAGCAGCCCGGGAGAAATGCAAAACAAATTTCAGTCACACTTTTCGGGGCTCAGAGTGGATCCAGTGGACCATGTTTCACATTTTTAGTAAATCGTAAGTGTTTTTTCTTTATTTTAATTACCTCTTTCATGCCTGTGCGGTGGTCGATAGCTGCAGCTCCAGCTGTTGTGGTTTATGGGAAAAGAAAGTTTTTCTGCATCCACCCACAGTTGACTCTGGCTGCATACAGCCTTGCTTTAGCTGCCTAAATGTCATAAAGTTGTTGCTGCATGAATTATACATGCAAAGAAAGGCTATGATGGTTAATTAAAAAGAGGAAAATTACAGAACTCCTCAGGAGCCGAGAAGGGATGTAAGAAAAAAAAGAGACACGTTTAGACTTGAAGGTGTAAAAAGGAAATTCATCGCCCGAGGCGAATCTTGACTGTTACGTTCCAAACAAGAGCTCAGTATTGACCATTTAAAGTCATTTATCAGCAAAAACTATGTCGTCTCCTTAGCTCCTGTAATAATGTAAAGTATGCTCCAATGAAAAGACAAAGAAAGTAGAATTTTATTTACTGACATTGTGGGCTTGATGTTGTTGCCATGAGTTCTGCCTCGCTGTGTGGGAAGCCCTCCTTTTCCTCGCTGTGAACTTGAGTGCTCGCCTGTTTCTTTGTCCGGTGCCACAGGGGTGTTTGAATATTCAGGTCAAGAAGTCAAAAATGCACTTCCTCGTCTCTTCCACTCCTGCACATGTTGTCCTCTTCCACGAGTATATGCATGTATAAGGTTAAGAGAAAAGATCTGTTGCTTGTAGCTAACTTATCTCAACTGATTCTAAAAGATTATTTTCTATGTTTTCAGGAATACGTTTTATATACATGAAATACTGTCATCTAAAGGGGCAAGTTTCCACATTAGGAAATAAGCACAGATGTTCTTATTGATGCCGTTATACTTTCAGCATTCTCAGCTTGAAGTATGCAGGCAACACCGGGGTCAAAGCTGAGTCATACATTACATGTTAATATATGCTGATAATTTTCTTATTGTTGCACTTGATTAGTTTTCCTCTTACTTTTACAGCTGAAGGAATTACATAGAAAAAAGTGTTAATGGTTGAGGAGGAAAGACAAAGAGACATTTCCGGGTTTTAGGGAAATGCATATTAACATTTTATGTATTCTATTAGTACACCTTCTGTTATCATTATTATATCAATACCAACTTAGTTTATGTATCTATTACAACATTGTTGTAATAGATACATTTGTACATTTACCAATTTATCTGCTGAAGCAGTGACCTCACTGGAAAAATTATCTAGAAATAAGCTAAAATTTCTTGAATTAAGTTCATTTACCCTTAAGTTGAGTACCGTAGGTAAATGAGATAGTTTGCCAATGGAATGAGTCTTTTTACTCTTAAATAAGATATTTAGATAATATGCACTTGAAATAAGACAATACAATTGTGTTTTCTTATTTTAAGTGTAAATTGTCTTGTTCCATTGGCAAAATGTCACTTTTACCTCCTCAATCCAAGAACAAATGCACTTATTTTAAGAAAAAAATGACTTATCTAGATTTCCATTTTCTCCAGTGCGTGCAGTACATTCCTTTATAGATTATAGATTTAAATTGATCCTTTGACAAAATCTATGGGTGAGCACAAAAAAAAAAAAGTTTGGTAGCCATCTTTCTTCCAGCAGCAATATGTGGAGAAATGGCAGCACTGTATTCCATTTCACCAAAGCTCGACTAACTCTGGTAAATTAGTAGTACCATAAAGGTACTACGCAATAAAACTGACCGTAAAATGTTATTAGCTTTAAAAAGAAACATTTATTAAACATGTGTCTTGCGTATGTCTATCTTATGAGGGCAAGATTAGTAACCTAATATCCACCTTAAAGGTGTTGTGAGCACCTTTTCTTATTTTATATATATATATATATATATAAATATATGAAAAAAAAAAACACAAACAAAACAAGCATCTGTTGAGAAATATGGTTAGAATTTCCGTAAAAAATGTTCAGACTATTATGTGACTTTGTTGTGCTCCTTTATGACGAGGACAGGGAACCACAGCACATACAGTACACTGACTGCTGCTACACTAGCTGACAACGCAGGCAGCAGGGAAGAATCAGATGTTTCCATAGATATATTTCAGTCACAAATGGAGAGAGACGAAGGAGAGTCAGATGAAGAGCGTCAGCTGTCATCAGATGGCAGAGCACATGCTTAGGACGCGGCTCTGTACATGTCGGAGCCACTAGCAGAGCTGAAACCAGCATAGCAGTAAAAGAAAACAAAAAACACAGATGCAGGTCAATCAAAGCAGCATAGGGGAGCTTAGTAATGTATTTCAGCCTTGGAATCTGTAGTGATGCATATATTTCAATGTTCCATATGCATTTATGTTTCAGTCTTAGAGTGTGTTTTTATCAATTAAGTTCAGCGATAAAACACAAAAAGGGGAAATTTTAAAGAAAAAAGTGTTTAAGCGTTTTAAAGTACAACTTTTATCTTTAAGGCATGTCCTCTGCATGCTATGTTCATACCATATAAAAGCATTTATCAGTAAAAAAAAATGTATGACATCTGTGTATTACAGATGAGCAGAACTGGTTTATGGTGGAGTTTCTATTGTTTTCTGGGAATAAAATTAAAATAATTGGCCTTTGGAACAAATCTCTTATATTAATCAAACTTTTTTTCCACTACAATACCTAAAGTTACTTTAGTTACATAGATGCATTCGTACTTCCTAAGCCTTGATCTTCTCTCACAACAGGCTTTGCTTTGGCAAGCCTTTCATGTTAGATGCATAAAAGGCATGCAAATAGCATCTCCAGCTAAGTTTCTTCTCCATATAATATATATCAGGCCCTCTGAGTTTTCCAGAGAACAAATTTTTTTCTTGTTCAAGTCAGTTTGCAGAAACGTCTTCAGATTAAAACAGGCTGTGCTTGGTCGGGCCATTCAAGCTGTGCCATGTCAGTTTTATAGGTCTACTCATGGCAGCGCTCTTCATTTTCCCTCCAATAAGAAGCGTAAACTTATATCCGGTGTACCATTCTTACATCCAAGCAGCAAAAAACCATTTTACCATATTAGCGCTGTTTTTTGTGCTGGTGTCTACCTAAACTGTTTATAATAGATTTTTAATGAGAATTAGCCTTAGCTAAAATGTTGTAGTGTGTGACATGATGCATGAAACATACTTGTCCCTATCAAATAAACAAATAATAAATAAATAGATTTTTAAACAATGAATTATCTCTGAACTGTTCAGCATCACATCAATTTGAATAAATAAATCTGCACATTTTGGGTCACAAATATCTTTTATTATGTCTTTAATCCCAATAAATGTAAAATAGCACCTAAGTGTTATTAGGATTCTTTCCTTCAATTCTTTTCATTTTGATGGAAAAGCGTGTCACAGGCACTTTAAGCTTTTTATAAGCTACCTAGATGTACCTTTCTCCAGCTCCTGAGGTTATAATGTTACAGGACAGTTTCTCAAACTGCTGACACACTGCTGGCCCCTGGAGTTTCATTGTAAGGACTGCTGAACAGCCCAAAGTCAGTGATAAGTTAGTTAACTGGACAGTTATGGGCCTAATTAGGCCAACATTTTCACCATCCTGTCTAACTTTATTATAACCATTTCATCTCAGGCCTCATTTACATCCACTTGTCCTTGTCTTCACTCCACTATGGTATTTCAAGACACTGGGTTCTCTGCAAAATATTGGTATCATAAACCAACTTGGAATGAGTGCTTTGTAGATGCAAACCTTTTATTGTAAGTAGATTAATATTTATTTAGTTAATCTTTAAACATTTAACGTTTTAATTATTGCTTTATTTGGGTATTGCCTAATTAAGTATCTTAAAGCTTTGATTCACCATTTCTTGATTATTATTCAAAATAGTAAGAAATAAAATAGCCCTCACAAAAATAAATACCTATTCATCAAGTTTTCAAAAAGAGGTCTGATCCCTGCTTTATTTTGTATTCGTTTTAGACATCACATAACATTTTAGAGGATAAATGTTATTTTCTTAAATTTTGTCATATTATATATTACAATCTTGCTAGATCCATTCCTTTGCAAAAACTGGATATTTAACATATAAAAAGACATGGAACAATTTAAAGACCTATTCATATCAGCAGTGTAGATACTTCATGCTTTGTTTGCATCTGGCAAACTTGCTAAAAGTAAATTTTCAGGACCATCAACACATAGTGACCAACTTGAAAAAGCAATGCCCTTATGGGATTTCCACAAGTCAATATCAAACCTAGGTATACTCTAGATATAATCAGATAATATAATCAAACAAGAGTTCTTCTGGTTTATGAGGTACAAACATGGTTTACGGAAGCTAACTGTTGCTTTCAAGTGCTGATAATGTAAAAATTCACTTTTTCTCTTCATTTGTGATCTATCAAAAGATTTTCCCATTTATTTATTTTTTTTTTATAGGATTGTGAGATTGCTTTGGTGATAACTTAACCAAGGGTGATTAAAAAGGTGGTAGAGCTCAGAGTTCCTTTTTATTTGCTCTTTGCTCTTATACTCTGAAAATATATGTCCCTGAGGGGAATAAAACAATCTTCTAAGCTAATTAAATTCTAATGATGACCAGAATCAAAATCAAGTTTATTGCCAAGTAGGTTTGCACTTACAAGGAATTTGACTTGGTGTTAATGTTGCTAACAAATTAGATATATATCCAGAATACAACATCTATAGCTATATACAATATAAAACATAATATATACTATATACAATATGTAGTATATAGCCATATACTGTATACACAGTAGACTGTGGGTAATGTAACACAGGAGGTCTAGAGATGCTAAGTTGATGTAGCTTCTAGGTCCTGAATGGGTGAGGGAGAGAGGTAGTGTCAGTGTCAAGGTGGTCTCTGGGGCTTGTTGATAAGGCTGGTAGCAGATGGGAAGAAACTGTTCTTGTAGCGGGAGGTTTTGGTCCTGATTGACTGCAGCCTCCTTCCTGAGGGAAGTGACATAAATAGTTTGGCTGAGGTGAGAGGGATGATGATATACTACTCAAGGTTTTCTTTGCTTAAGTTAAATTATTGTAACATACAAACATACATTGTTTCCCCTGAGCTGGAGCTAGAACGAAAAACAATTAATTTTGAGTTTTGGTAATGAAACCACGTAGGACGCAGACAAAAAGAAAATATCATCATGTCTGTGGTTGTTGGAGCTCTAATGGGTCCAATTACCTATATCTGCTTGCCTGGCATGTCTTCCCAGGGTAATAAATTATTAACAGTCTTGCATTAGGCAATTGCAACAAGTCATTCTTTCAAAGTGAAAACTCTTAAGAAGTCTCTGATAAATGGTTTAATCAGTCTGGTTCTGTCTCTGAGAGTTTTTTATGGCTTGGAAAACTCTGAGTCAGTATGAGGCTGCAATAAGTAGCATCCCTCCAGACTGTTTGACCAACAGTTTTAATGTTTCTGATCAATTAATGTGAGTTTTTTTCTTTGTATGTGCTGCATTGTTTAGATTAACGATGGTGCCATAACGCATTGGGATTCATCAGTATGGCATTTGGTTTTTTAAATTCTCTATTTCTGTATTCTTCCCAAATTACCAAATAAAAGAGCTGGATAGTAAACAAATGTTGCAGAATGAGCTGTTTAAAAAGACTTAAGTAAAGAAATTAGAGAATATGTTAAATGAATTATCACACATGTTTAAAAACTCAACCGCCTTGCAGATCGTCGCCGAGTATTGATGTCCTTTGCAGTTGGCTGGTTTGATCACATTTGCAGCCAGCTGTTCTGTTCTCTTTCAATCAGCTCGCAGCTCTGGAGCCAAACCCCAGTCCGCTCGCAGCGGATTGCTCTCCTGCAGTGAGTGCCCTAGCAGATGTTACACCGAATTAGCTCCCAACTTAGCAGGGAGTCGGCGCTCTTGCTGTAATCAAGCTGCGTAGGTGTGTGTTTTCCACCAGACAGCCTGGCTCAGCGACCGCGTTGTTCTCCAACCACCTGATCTCAGCTACTAGCCAGCGTTTTATCCAACAGTGAGACATGTCTGCCAGGAGTCTGAGTCAGGCAGCTCTATGGGCATCAATTTCTGGGCCTGGAGGGTTGATCATTTAACAACCTTTTCTTTTTATGCTTGTCTCACTTTGAAAAAGGTTCGTCCTTGTTTTTACATACTTCACAATCTTTCATTCCGATTTTTCTCTTCTGCCTGCAAATGAAAAGCTTCCTTTTGTGCAGAGCTGCTCTATCTTTAGCTAATGTTTGCCTCCCTCTATAAATCTCCCTTCTTTACATTTTTGTTCATAAAAGCATTTAAACTAGTGCTTGGCACAGTTATTCTTATAGTCAGATCCCTCTTTATTTGTGTTCCTGTAATCTTTCTTTTGTCTTTAGAGCATAGGGCTGATGCCAAAAAAATATATAAAAGGACACATATCTTTTAGCAGTGATGCATGGGCATGCTTGATGCACACATTTAAACATACATCTCTGTGTTTCCTTTCCCTCAATATCAATTAAGAATCGTTGTGGCCAACGATGGATAAGCAGAAAAAAATAACTTTTAACTTTAACCTGGCTGTTACATATATGTGCAAGTATCTATCAAAATAGTTCCAGATTAGGCAGTGGAGATTCAGACTCTCCTGCTTGCTTTTCCAGCTGCCCTCATCTGTAGACATCACCCTTTGTATTCAATATTGAAAGAATTTTGTTCTACTATATTCCCCGTCTGACCTGATTGGTTACCGAAGCCTGTAGCTACTTGTCAGCACAGCTCACACATCCACCGTTCTGCACCAGTAGCATCTGACAGCACCCCATTTTGCCTCTTTCCCCTGCCTCCCCTCGAACCTCTATTCCTCCTGACTTTTTGCTACTAGCCAGACGTTTGTGTTTGTTGTCTATATTCTCCTGCTGCCCCTCAGCCAACTGTTTGGATGACAGATGGCAGGTTGATACACCAAAACTCTTCTTTGTGGCTTTGCACTGAGTATAAATGCCAATCTGCTGTTGAGGCGAATGGTGGACAAGGATTGGAATTAAAAAAACCAAAAAAAACACAAGATCAACCCAATTAGTGACACTAAACACTTTGACAGACAAATCAGACCTGTTCAGGTCAAGTGAGCAATTACTCCCCTGACAAACTTATCTGCTGAGACTTCGCTTTGCTAAAGTATTTGCTCATTTTGACCAAGTGCTCATCAGAGCTTTGGAATTAATGGACATTCTATTTCACAAAGCTTTCATGCATGAGTAATTTCCAATTTGTTGACTTGCTTGAATCTGTAGTGCATCTTTTTTATATGGAGCGTAGGGCAATTACCATTTTGTGTGTATAAAGCGCTTGTCTCAATAGTATTTTTTTGTCTTTATTGTTGGAGTCGTTGCCTGTTTTTTATGTTAAATGGCTCGACAGTAAAAACTGCTGTTGCTTTTTACAACCAATTTCTTTTTGCATTTAATTTTGCAATTGTTATTACTTGCCCTCAAAATGTGTCATTAAGAAAAAAGGTTGCTGCTTACATCTCTAAAAGCATATTCCAGCATAAACCAATCTATCTAAGATATTTATAAACACAAAGCAGGATTAAAAAGTTAGTTCCTTCATGTTTTGCCATGCATGAAGAGTGGGGCGTGTATAAACTACAGGTGAATGTTCTGCTCATCCCTGGCTGCCCTTTCCCTTCAATTTTTCTTTTTCCAAACAAAAATTATCAACAGCAGAGGCGAGTTCTGTTTTTTTTTTATTTTTATTTTTTTATATATCTAAGATTGTTTTGAACAAACAACATTATTACTGCTGATTACTGCTGCCTTGAAATAGCAATCGTAAGTGCAAGCAGTTGCCATATATTCAATTGAATTCATGTATGTGAGCAGTGATTTCCTAAAGAGAATATAGATCAACCCTGCAGCCAATTTATGTTATTAAAGATGAGCTATTTTCAAGCATAAATCTCCTGTTAGTGACTTGATTAAATTAGTTATGTACTTAAAATACTCAGCAGCTTTACATTTAAGTAATAAAAAATCTAATGTTTTGTTGTAGCAGTTTTCTCGATAGACTAGATTTGACATTCCAAAAAAAAAAAAGGAAAAAAACAATCCACTGGACTTTTGTTTCCAAAGTTTGAAGACGTTTCCCTCGCATCCAGGAAGCTTTTTCAATTCAAAGTGTCAGAATAAGCGTTAGAGTTTGAGCCTCTATATAGTGGACCAAAAACGTTTGCATTGGCTTAGAAAACATGCAAATTGAACCAAACGAGGGAGTTCCCCATTTGGAATTGGAATTTGAGTTCCTTGTTAGCCTGTAATACCCGATAACTGTCTATGTCTCTGAAAGAGGGTTGTTAGAGGGAATTGGTGGCCTGGCTGAAACAGGTGACACCACAAAAACACCTCGCCTTGGAAACACAAATCCAGTGGATTATTTTTTTTTTTTTATTTTTTTACGTTTTCTTGAATGACTATGACCTGGATGACTAAGAATCTTCACCAACATTTAATGTGACATTATAAAAAATCATCTTTTTTAAACTGATTTTTTTGATAGGATTATGGTACGTTTACTCGACCCAAGCTTGTTGAACTGTTTTTAAAAACATGGATTTTTAAGTTAACCAAAAGATTTATGGTGCTTGTAATAGAGGATTTCTTTTTTATGTTTAAATTTAAAAAACACTGTCTGAGATTTAGAGATATCCAATTGGCCTTTTGGTGACTTCCACCAGATTCGTTTTGCTTCATATTTTCCAATATAGATTTTAATGAATGTTCAACTTTATCTTGACTGTTTGAATTTAAACTGCTAAAAGAAAGAATCTTCTCATCAAAATCCCAGTAGACCAATTTAACCTTAGTCACTTGGACATGTAAACATGTTCATAACGAATCACAGATTTGTAAATACAAAGGAACCAGTTGTTTTGACTCTTAACACAAAATGTAGCCATTGCCAGAGACTTATTTGTAATCTAACAAATGTTTGACCTGTTTTTGATGAGTGTTTGTTTAGAGGGTGATATTAGGAAGTTATTGGTCTGCCCCTCTTTGACTGTTACATCAAACCAAAATGGCCTGTAAACACTAGCCAAGAGAGTATTTAGAGCAACAGAGAATACTCAACATTAGGCCTCCCCCTGCAATAAGACTTTTGCCTTGAAAAAAAGAAAAGTTTGTTACTGGAAGTTATGTCAGCACATTAAACTTTGGTCATTTGGTTTAAGTTCCTTGTTGCATGTTTCTGTGAAATGAGCAGCACAAAGAGATTGTTATTTACCCTATGAAGATTAACAAGACTGCACATGTACTGCTACGTGCTGAAGCAGTGCCTAACAAAGAGCAGGAGCTGCTTAGTTTGACGGATTCTAAAGCCACCGCGCTACATTAATTCATCTTATCTCGAACATTTAGTAGAGTATAGTCTGGTGTGGCACATTCAGCTATCTATTAAAAGTTCCCAATGGCATACAGCCTATATGGGACCTAATGTCTCAGACTATATTATATCCCACTCTGGCTATCAGATTGACTTCTCTTAACAGCTTGCAGAAGCAAAGCGAGCTGCCCAGACAAACCCTTAATCCATTACTCCTCCACATACTCCTGAGCTCTTATTCATAACTGGGTTTCTATCGAACCTCAGCAGAACACTGTCTGTCTCCATCTTACTCTGTGCTGATAGGACTGGATCTAATGCAGATATAAATTCCTAAGCAGCTGTTGTGCATCTAATCTATATGGTAGATAAACAGCCAACCAGGTGTTCAGTAAAAAAAGAAACTCTGCTAGCTATACTAATACGGAAGGAAAGGCGCTGCTTTTAATTTTGCACCTGCAAGTTGCACTGACATTTCCTTTCCTTCTCAGTGTAAAGCAGTCTGACATGGTAAAAAATCATGAACCAGCCCTGTCTGTGTATTGTTTTTTTTTTTTTCATATTTTAGTGGCATTTTAAACAGATGTTAGTCGGGGGAAAACTAAGACTTCTGGAGAACTAAAACACAGAGTGGGAATAATTGAGAGTCAGTCCATAAAGAGTTTATATTTGTGATTATATTTAAATATAATCTGACTAAAGAAACATTTATCTGTACAGTAGGGTCCACATATTCTGTAAATAGTATAGTCTTTCTCTTTATGAGCAGATGTGTGTGCTTTCAGGTCATGTTATTCTTTTTGCTCACTTTTATTTTAAATTTTCTAAGGAAAATGCAATCCCCTCATTACAGTAATCATTATGACTTTAATTTAACATTTTGAACAACAATTTAACAATAAAAGGCTGCACTTTAATCACCACACAGCAAGGCTGCCACATAATTAAGGTCATGTCATACGAGTGCTAGACCTTTCACATGCTATTGATGCACACAGATTTAGGTCTTCTGAAAAAAACTTAGCAATGAATAGTCCAGTCATAACATTATTTAATCTGATGCAACACCATAGAAGCAGTTACAGTAAATGCATTTCGAGCAGTGAAATGTTATTCTTAAATCATCCGTACATTCATGTTCTATATTTGCGTTATCCCTCTGGATCTCAGGAGGCTCGTGGCTATCTTCAGTAGTCAGTTGGTGAGAGGCAAGGCTACACACCTTAAAAGGTGCTAGTCTGTCACAGGGCAACACAGGGACACAACAATAAACAGACACATTGAGACCTAAGGGTTATTCAGAGGAGCTGCTGATCTTTTAATATATGTATAAGAAAGTAACAAGCTGAGGTCAAAGAATAGTAATGAGCACTGTCATGATAAAACACAACATTATACATTTCATTTTTTTTTCTCATTTTTCATATATACTAACCCAATGTGGCTTTATTGACAAATTCAACACCCCATTACAGTCACGTGACATTCTATGGGTCTGGGACATTAGATAATCTCCAAAATATAGGTGCTGCCTGGTCATTCTGGTACAAATGCAACACCATTTGGAACTCTACTTCTGCACTGAAAGGGAAAATATGACAAATTAGATGATTACAACATTTAATTTTAATGTTTTACACCATTTTAAACCAGAGATGGCAAAAGTACTCACTTTTCGTACTTGAGTAAAAGTACAGATACTTGTGTTAAAAAAATACTCTGGTAAAAGTGGAAGTACTGATTAAACTTCTTTACTCAAGTAAAAGTAACAAAGTACAGGCTTGTAAATTTACTTAAAGTATAAAAGTAAAAGTAGAAACCACTTTTTTCATGCTGTTTTTTAAATGGATGTCTGGCAATAGGACTAGATCTCTGTTGTGTTCATTTTCAATCATCTCGTCGTCCATACTACTATGCTAACGCCACCGCCACCAAGCTGCAATGATTTGCCGCGAATAAATACCGCCGAATCTGTCGATTTATCTTGTAGTGGTGCGTCAAATGCAGCGTAGATCCCCATCCAATTAGATTGAATTTGGTATTGATGACATGAAAAATAATAACAGTAACTCCATTGAAATGATTCAAAACTAAAGTAACGAGCCAATATTTTAAAATGTAAGGAGTAGAAAGTACAGATATTTGTGTAAAAATGTAAGGAGTAGAAGTAAAAAGTCGCCATAAAAATAAGTAGTAAAGTAAAGTAAAAATATCAGAAAAATCTACTTGAGTACAGTAACAAAGTATTTGTACTTCGTTACTTTCCATCTCTGCATTAAACTGATATGGAGCCTGTTCGTACATAGATTTACTAGTTACGAGAAAATTTACCCATCATAGTTAAAACTGTAAAAAGTTAATGAAAACCCTTGTCACATAAGAGAAAAAAATAGAGATGCTTAAATGATTCAGAATATGTTTAAATTTTACATATTTTAAAAGTTTATAGGAACAATGAACAGTCCGATTAGGTTAGTTTCAAAACTTATCAAACTGTCCTACTTTGATGGAAAGGCTATTTTGACATAGCAGTACTGAGCATGTCTACAACAGATGAGGAATACTATTGGAAGTTGTTCTTTTCACTATTTTTTTTTTATTTTTTATTGAAAGTGTCTTTTGCACTAGAGTCTCAATGGCCAAGGTAACTGCAAGAGACAGTCAGGTTTTCCTTTAATTGAGATTATTTTTTGTAAATATAATAATTATGCTTATATAATTTGATGTAAATGATAAATGCTACTAATAAAAATTTATCAATCAGATTTATGTCTTTAATTTGAAATAACCAAATACTTTTTGGTAATACCTTTTTGTTTTTTGGATTTGTTGCGTGTCCTATATCCAGACATGGTGGGTGGCCCACCCCAGCCTTTGTTTCTCTTTTTTCTTTTTCCATGTCTGATCTCATTTTTATTAAAGCAGGATAGCTGTGGTAAGCAAAGAGGAGAAAGAGATGTCAGCAGGGAGTTAAAAAAGAGCAGTAAACATACATTGGCCCTCTGGGGCATACAGGTGTGCCATGTTAGATCCAGCTCCTACAAAAACAACAGACATGAAACAGTAGTGTATAACAGCAGGGGGTCTGAATAGCGTCTTTTATAGTGTGCTATAGATCTTTCTTCTGTTCAAAGTTGAAGGCTGAGAAAAAATTGCCTTTTGGTGAGTTTATTTCAATTCATATCTTAATTTAATTGTGAAAGGCTTTCAAAAGGGGTTCACACTTGGATTAGTTGACAGACAAAGGATATTAAAAAGCAGTAATAGTTCTGAATAGATATTTGCCGTTTAGAATAAAATACCTTATTTTATTTTGTACTGGTTCTTTGTGGGGGAAACTAACATTACATGACTTATTATCTCTTGCTATTGCATTTTCCATACTGATAATACCATGAATTAAAAACAGAATAAAGCTCAAATAATAAAGGTTCTGTAAATAGACTTCAGCTGGAGCAAGAGAGGTTGCATTAGTCACTTTCTGTATCACTGCTCTTACCTAATCATTTTATTTTCACAAGTTGAATAACTTTTCTTTTATCTCTCCTGACTTTCCGAGATATTGTTTTCCTTAACTTCTCTGAAGAGTTTTGTTCCTAACAGGCACTTGTAGTTTCTTGAATTCCACAGTCTAGCACATCACCAGCAAAAGCATTTGAAATATCTAGAAGTTTAGAATTGAAACATAGAAGGTGAAGCCAACAGGTTGCCAAACAAATAGAAGGGTTAGACAGATACCAACAAATAAAGAAATCTGTCAGTTAGAACTTACTGAAAAGCAACAATTCCTTCTGACCTCGGTTGAACACTCAATGAGAAAAATCCATTCAGCAGCACAGGATAGGGGTGCTGAAGGACATTCAAGGGCGCAGAATGCCGTGTGACGAGGATAGATGATGTTGGGGGGTTGGGGGGAGGGGTGGGGGGGGGCAAATATGGGAGAAAGGAGAGGATGAAGCAAGCAGGTCCTTGCTTTTAACGCTGCCTGTCACTTGCAGGGGTCGGCTTGGACAGTGTGTCAGACACGCTGATGTGGCTTCAAAAGAACAGGATTCATACGTCAGGTGCTCTTTTATTGCCATTTATAAGAACTTGCTTTTTGAATAATAGGCAGTAAATTACACTTTGCAGCGCAGTTTAATACAATGCAATACAAGATGATAGGCAGCGTTATTATTCATCAATTCACACGCTCACAGCCTCCCACCGTTTGCAGTGACACTATTGTTCTCATAGTATGATATGAAGAGAGAAAAAGCAAATGCTCATATAAGAAGGAACTATGTTCCCTTCAGAAGATGCATCCTTTCGTTTTTTTCTGTAATTTCACATAATATCGAGCCACATGCTCTTAAAATTGTGCCTGAATGCTTGAAATGTGAGCGGAGCTTTTTAATTAAAATGTTCTGCAGTGTTTACAGAAATGTTTCATCCTTATCATCCTTACTGTATGCAGGCATTTTAACAGATTTAGAATTGACTTACATTCTAGGAAAGCATTAAAATAATGATTTTTTTTGGGTGGTATTTTTAGATTATCCTGCTCCATTTAGCAGTGTTGCTGATCAAACACTGGTTTGCAGCTCAGAACAATGGAAAACTCTGATTTTGAGCAGCATTTGTTCATATTTCATCTGGGAAAGTAGGGCTTTATATTACTTGGCAGTCATAAAGGATCTTATTTGAGAATTATGGAATACCTCAAGGCTCTTTTCAGGTTACATTTAATTCACATCTAATTGTGTCACTTCAGTCTGATTGTGAAATATTGGACGATCTCTTACTCGATGACCCTCAACTATCTATTTCTGCATCCCTGTATTACAACAGTCCCTTAGATGCACTGAGTCAGAGTATCCATGTAATGAGTAAGTGGGGTCAGACTCTGAAATCATGCTAGAAAGTCAGAAATTGCAACTTTTTGTCCCTAAACTCCTAGATTAGATATTACTATCCAAATGATTTCATTATGGCTGAAAAACGTAGAAATCAGACTAAAATGTTATGCACTAAATACATTTTTATTACTATATAGTCTTACCGTTTTCTGAAATGTACTGCCAGAAAAAGTTTATACTACTGTAATGCAAACATAGAACAAATGCTGCATGATTCACATTATACGGCTGTTACTGTGTCTACTGGTTTCTGTAAAGTCATGCTAAAAACAGTTGGTTGCTTTAAATGGGGCAATAGAGAATTATAGATATACAGCTATATATAAGAGATTTTTATGCTAGTCTTTCAACATATATCTTGCTTTCAGAGTATTTTTTTTCATCTGCTTCTTTATTTTCCAGTGAAACACTGAATCACCCTCTGAATGGCACTAGACATTTAATCTTGACTTGCCTTTAAAGCTCTTTAATACCGTAGCACAAACCTTTCCCTTCCTTTCTACATGGTTGACAGGCTCTCTGTGCAGTTCTGCCCAGCACCCAAGCAGCCAATCATAAAGCAGAGGAAGGAATACACACACTTTCCCTGCACAGGAATGATCAGAATCAGTGTTTTTGTTTTTTAAGTGTTTTTTTTTCTGTTGAAGTCAGATTTTACGGACGAGATTAAATTTAAAGTCTTTGCCCACTTTAACATCGGACCAAGGATTTGACAACACTGCAGAACTGTAGAAAAGATTTAATCTGTCAGTACATCTGCTACATTTTTCCTGGAATGCTTCTTTTTGACAATCCTCAGAAAGAAGTGTATTAAGCGCATCGGCTCTCATAGACCTACTGGCTTATTGTGTAATCTGTTCTTAGAGGGACCTGTTAAATGATTGTTCTCACTCATTAGTCTTGCAGTTGACCCTTTCGTCTTCATCTTAGTGTCCCTGAAGACATGTGTAGCTTGTCTGTTGCTGCCTTTTCCCCCTCCAGAATATTAAACATGTGATTCTCTTATCAGCATGAAACTGAATAGAACATGGATGATGTCAATGGCAACAGGGAGGACATAAGTAAACAGTTGTGATTACTTGAATTTTTCAAAATTTTTATCATTTGAGGTTATTAGGATTTTATTTGATGGAGCAGCTCAACAAAAAGTGGATTATTCTGTGCATTATAATGAAACAGAAAGAAGATTCAATCAATCACGGTCTGTACTGAAACTGCAATCTCGTTTTCAATGCAAATTGTAGTTGACAATAGAGATTGGTTGATTGATTGATTGATTGAAAGAAAGAAAATCCTTTTTGTTATTCTTTTATTTTGTTATTTTACAAATAAAAATCTTAAAATTGTGGCATTGAATTAAATTTAGCCCCCTTAACTCTGATTTCCCTAAATAAATTTTAGTGTAATAAGTGGTACCTCAGAAATATACTACTTGCTGAGAGTGGAAGCCCATTCACTCGTGATTTAAAACTAATAATGCACATCAGTCTGCGCACCCTTAGGTTGAAATAGTGGTTGCAGCTTCATGGTGACGGGGTGCTTTTCTTAATCAGAGGACAGCTGGTCAGAGTTGATAAGTAGATAGAAGGAACTAAATCCAGATCATACAGGAAGAATACTGTATCTGCTTAAAGCTGCAAAAGGGATTAAAATTGGCCAAAGAATCATTCCAGGAAGACAATTTTTTTATGCCACCCAACAAGCTACAATATATTAGTATTCTACCTGACCTTGAGCTGTTCTATATAGAATATTTAACCAAATTACAAAATGACAGGGACATACCCAAAATGATCTGCTGCTTTCATTAAGGCAAAAGGCAGTTTAACAAGTATAACCCAGGGGGTATAGTACACAAAGAGTATTAATTAAAACAAATGTACTCTACTAAATCATTTTCTTTCATTCCATCATGATATTGCATAAATTATTATGCTTTTATCACTTATATCACATAAAATCTATTAAAAAAAAACACATGTAAGCTTGTATTTGCAAGTTAATTTTATGGAAAAAGGTCCAGTTGTCAGGACAACATAAAACTTTTTTTAGTATTATATATAATCAGTGTTTGATGCACAGCAATCACATGCACTGAGATTCCCTCGCTTCAACTCTACCAACACACAGAAAGTAGGACGGCATCAAAAGCTGCAAACAGTGAAGAGCTCTTTACTTTGTTTTGTAATCTTCTTTGGCAAAAATAAACAGATGAAGAATTGAGCCCTGCGGTTGCATTTGTCGGGGGATTGAAGCACTTGAAGATGCACGCCGAGTCCTTATCACTGTTCGATTGAGAAAACATTCAGAGTGTGATTTTGGCACCTCGGTTCTAAATTTCTGGGACTGTGATACATAAAAATGGGAACGCTAACTGGAAGCAGATGTAATTAACTTTTTCTGACACTTTAAAAAGCAGCCATCCAGGGTTTTTGTTTTCTGCAGTCCTAAGTGGGGAAAAAAAAAGCAAATGAAGTAACCTGGCAGAAAGAAATTTCAGCTCTAAAATTGGATTAATCAAGGTCATTGAACTCAATTAGCCCCACAGATCCCACTTGTTTGGAGTAATCAGTCAGGGAGGCCAGGTGATACCAATTTCAAACCTTGAAAAAAGAAAATCTTTACAAAGTTAACATAACCAATCCTCAGTAGGTAAGGAAACTGATTTTTTTAGGTTAGCAAAGTAATTAAGAAAGGTCAGTGAAAATAGAGACACTACAAACCTTTATGTTCTAAAACATATCCTGAAAAAGATATTCAAACCTGCCGTAGCTTAGAGGTGTTACTCCCTGTTACTGAGAAGGAAACTCTGCTTCCAGCTTTGCTGGATCCTTATTGGGCCAAATTTAGACTAATGGTGTTTTCAGTCAGTTTTAGGACGTTGATATTCTAATGCAGAGATAAAAAAAAGATCAAGAAGTGTGATAACCACAGGCTCAGAATCCAATATGGCTGCTGTGCTTTTTTAAAAATATTTATAACTGCAACCCACAATTTTATTTTATTTTTTTACATCTTATCATTTTCTTAAAATCTACGGGTATCGAACAAAGCATGGACATATATTTCTTTTTTAAATACACTATTGTATACCTTAAAAATACATATAAAAAGGTTCACTCTGCACAAGATATGTGGTTTATTTTGCAATATAAGTTTTTTTTCTGCATAATGTATCTGCATCGAAACAAACTCTTATAAATGTGTTTTTACTTCTATATAAATCAAAAGCATCCAGATTATTAAACTGGATGCTTCCTCAGACATCATGACTTTTTCAGCTATTATCAGCGCTTTATTTTTCTGGCTTTTTGTTCCATTTATTCTTCTTTAATCTGTGAGTAGTTGGTAAGCCTATGCCACACTTTTCAGCTAACTTGACATTTCTATTTATTCGAACCAGCTAACTGACTTTATATAGGTTTTATGCCAGATTATCTTCTTTACCTGGGATTAAAACCCTATTCTCTCCTATTAAAGTCAAATACTTGAACTACACCACAGAAAGACAACAACAGTACTGTCAAATATATTGAATATGATAGATTAGTAAAAAATCTATGCTAATAATTCCTATATTGAGATTTTTATCACCCTGTTTTTGAATTAGCAGCATGTGTTGTCAGTTTAACTTTATTGATTTTTACATAAATATGTAAAATAAAGGTTGCAAAGCATCCCTCAGCTCTAGTCTCAAAGTGAATGCGTTAACATGTGCTGGTGTGCAATAAGTTGCAAGCTTGTCACGCTGTGAGCTTGTCAGCTTCAAGGCAAGTGGCCTGCCGCTGTCATCCTCACACTCTTTTCTTCACACTCACCATGAATACTTGCTTTTGCATATGCTCCCTCTCCTGTACTTCCTCTGCTCAGACTCTGGACGGTGACTCAGTTCTCACCCTGCTCTGCTCTCCTCCTCTTGTAGATCTCATCTGATGCCAAGACTGAAGGAGTCTCGCTCCCATGAATCACTGCTCAGCCCCAGTAGTGCTGTGGAAGCCCTGGACTTAAGCATGGAGGACGAGGTCATCATCAAACCTGTGCACAGCAGCATCCTCGGCCAGGACTACTGCTTCGAGGTGAGCCGCCGCTCTTTTCTCCACATGAGACTTCAAAGGCTAAATATGTAGAATCATTTTTGAGAGTTGGACCTGCAAGGCTTTCATACTATTTTGGTCTTTAGAAAAGGTCTAAACCGCTGTTCTTATCTGCTCAAAATCCATCTTCTAACAGATGCAAGTGAAAGAAAAAAAAAACAACAAAAAAAAACCCCAAAAAATATTTTTGTTTCATACATTTCATTTGATCAAATTCAGATAATTAAGTTTTTTTCTATCACTGATTAAAGCTAGCTGTAATGCATGCTTTAATACTTTAAATACCCTGTTAAAAAGAACATTAAATACATATTATTTTAATGTTGTTGTATTTCAATAAAGTACCAATGCTGAAAGTAAGAAAACAACGATTAGTTTTAACATTTCGTAAGTTTAAGTCAATATCAAATCCAAACTTTATTTATATATCATTTAAGAACCAACAGGACCAAATAAATGTACAAAAGCAGAAATTCAAGAACCATTAAATTATTAAAAACAACACAGAAAATTAAAGAGAAAACATTAAACCAAATAACACCAACGTCATTTTCAGGTTTAAATGCCAGAGCAAAAAGATGAGACTTTAAAAATGATCAAAGTGGAATCCTGTCTGATGTTCTGGATCGGATACAGAGAAAGATGTTCATTTTATTAGCAATGACACTTTTTTATCTTATGACGTTTTATCACCTTAAATCAACAAATATTTATGTACTTTGGAACTTTATGTGAAAGATTAACATAGGGAACATAATGAATAATTAGATGTGATGAGTAAAATCTGTAGAATACTATATAAATAGTGTGGTATGCCTATAGAGATTACCCCATCCCTTTCACATTCCTAAATAAAACAAAATGCTGCTATATAGAAAGCACCTAGGTGGTAATAAGAGGCCTTCTGTGGTTCATTGAAATGGAATTAATGATGAATCAGGGTGAAGGCAGCATCACGTTGCTTTATGATGGACAGGGAAGGGTTCCTGGGAATGTGTCAGGGGTTTAATGGAGTGCAGGGATAATAAAAACATGTTAAAGCTGCCAAAGTCCTAAGTCCTGACAAAGGTTCAGTTTCCAGATGTGATTCAATTTAATAGGATGGCTTGGATACAAAAAAAAAAAAATTCACGTCAAAATCAAAGTACAGATTTAAATATAACTAAGACTTACAGACAGGTTTTGATAGAAACTAGTCAGCTCTTCTAACTAAGGTTAAGTTTAAAAACAGGAAGGGTTTAGTATGTAAAGGGTTAAATTAGTTGGCAGAAAAAAGTTGTTCTTAAACAAACCATTTCCACATGTATCTGAAAACAAATACATGAGTTTGTGAATCAAAAATCCTAAGTGAAAAGTAGAAAAAACAAATTATAATGTTAAAAAGATCTTCAGTACAGAATTCTGTTTCATTGTTGTAACTTCTTTTCAAAAAACTTTTGAGATCCAGAAAATAAATGAATGTGCGATTATTAGCAGGCATTTGGTATTTCTATAATAGATCCAGGAGAATTGAGAAATATCAGTTGATCTAATTATTACCTCGACTATAATTCTGTATCATTTTCTTCTCTAAAATGTCATCTAAAGAAAAAAATACACTCAAAAAATGAAAAGGTCAGACATCTTATTAAGTATGTGTTCATACTAAATTGAGCTCATCAACAAAAAGGAAACTTTCACCAGAAAGTATGTTATTGTGAATAAAAAAAAGAATTAACATAATTTAAAGTATTAGATTTAATTTTCTATTGCATTAATTATAGACCAGAGCTAACATGGGAAACTTCTGTTTTTTCCCCTCTTAATAGAAGGGAATTATTCCAAAATGTAAAAGTGAAATGGCCATAAATGGGTTTTTCATTGTTTCACTCCATTTCTAAACGCTCCAGTTTCCTGAAATAGTCCCTTAGGGATACTTTCACTAAATGCTGCTGCCTGCAAACAGTACACCTACTGTTTTGTCCACACATGCATAAAAGCATCAGAATAAATTCATTTTTCTCTCATTTCTCAAGATTTAACAAGTTTGACTTTTGGTTTTGAGAAAACTTTACTCGATTTTTTAGACTGGTAGATTGTTTTGGATCCCTCGTCTTCAGCTTTACTCATGATGACTCAACAGTCTCATCAGTGTTGTTTACTGTCTCAGCAGGCAACAGTAAAGCTCCAAAACCCACCCTATGCTGCTGCTAATGAGCCCGGTTTGATACCCAACGGAGATAAGGGGGGGTAGTGATCTCTGTTAATCACAAACGCATTCATCTAAACAATGATACAGGCTAATAATATGTAAGTGTTATGCTTAAAGCTTGCCTTGCTGCTGCCGTTTCAAGTAGTTCTCTCTGTACTGTTGATGCCGAGAGGTAACCGTAGATTGTCTGGTTTTAATTAGTTTTCTTCTGATTTCTGGGTCAACCAAAGTTATGACTCTCTGTTTGTTTGTTTGTTTGTTAGTTATTTTTTTAAGCTCATTGTCAAACACTTTTACGTCCAAAATTTCTGTTTATTTATTATAAAGCTCATCTGAATGAAATTACTAATGTAAAAAAAAACAACTGTTAAAAAATACTGATACAGAACCTACTCAAAAAAAACTATGCATTTATGATGATGTTGATATAATTTATGGATACTTTTCATATTTAAAAGTGACAACCTCTTTCTCCATTACTTAATTCCAAAGCACACAAGATATGTGTGTGATTTTTAACTATTTTAAAAAGTAAGGTGGCTACACATTCAAAGATAAAATTACCTTTAGCCATCAGCATCAAAGATGGAGGAGATTTAATGAGCTTGTACGTTAACTCTGTCAAGAACAATTGAACTTTTAGTTGCTGACAGTTTTTTGGAAAGTGTTACATCTGACTTATAAGTTTTTTGGAAGTTTTCTTTCTTATTTTTAATTGTTTTGCTCTGTTTGCTTCCGTAATTTAATTTGCAAGTGAGGACCATAAGTGAAATCAAGTTAAAGTATGAACAACCATCTCAGTTTAAGTATTAAACATTCAATATACCTTTTTAGTGTTTCTTAAACTAAGAAGCAAAGGAAGGGCTAAGCTATCCAGAGAACAAATAATTTTTTCTCATTCATCAGGAGAAAATCAAATTACTGCAGTTCTAAACAGCTATTCCAGTTGGATTTATATTTTACAGATATATTTTGATAAAAAAGCAATAAAAAAATGTGCTGTATGCCAACAGAACTAAAAGGAAACTAAAGATTATCTACGATTAAGGATAGTGGTGACCATTTATCTTCTACATATTTTAACTTCTTAAGAAGCAAACAGAATTATGTTAAGAATGATTTCTAACATAATTTAATAGATACTGTTGAAATATTATATTAAACATAGAAGAAAATTTTTTAAATGTCTGATTCATTTTGTCTTGTTCTAGATAATGAATCTAAACAAGCATATTTTTATTTAATTTGTTGGGAAATGTTTGCATCGCTAAAGTTATTACTGACAAATCATGAATGGGACTTACTGATATTACTTGTAAATTGTATTTTTCAAATGTATTTGCAAAAATGCTGACAAGGACATCTTTGCAAAGAGAAGATCCCAAACATTTGGCATGACTCTGTGCATGACATTTTATCAGGCTCATTCACTGTTTTATTTTTTGTGGGGTTTTTACCTGTTGATTGTATTTACAAAGAAACCAATATTATTAATCAAATTTATGATCCTCATCATACTGTTGCTGTCTAGTAATATGTTTCCAACAGTTCTCTTAACAGTAAGCTACTTATTCCCATATTTTTTTACACATTTCCTGTCCAGTAAAAGAGAACAGAACTTAACAAAACTATGACTTCTGAATCTCTAGACAGCCAGATCCACTCAGATAAAATTAGCTGTCTGATTTATTAAAGCCCTACAGTTCTTATATCTGTGCTTTTACATAATAGCATTATTAGGTATTAGAGTCAGACGGCTTAACATCTTAAAAAGTTTCTTAGAAAATGTGCAAAGTAGATCTAGGCTAGACATTGAACTATGCTGTTTTTTAAAATGTTGATGCCGATGATTTTGACATTAGTGTAACCCCAAGATGTGCAAAAAAGTGACAAAAATGTGCACCAAACGAAACATTGACAGTTTACAGCAAATGGAGGGGGGCAGCAATGCATGCATTCCAAATGATCTCATGGCATGGCTGCTTAATGCCGTTATAAATGGGCCAATGCATGCATGTTTCAGCCAATGATGTTACAGGAAAGATTGTCTGGTCGATGCTTTGGTCTATCTCTAATGTAAACAGATTAGGATCACAGCTATTCATTCTATAGCGGCTGTTTCCTAATTCTGCATTTTGAAATCAAGGGTCTATCAACCACAGCCATCCTCTTTCTTCATTATTATGACTGAAGCGTTTCCTAACTGCTGGGTCATTTTCTGTTCCAAGTCAACTACTTCTGTTTTTTCTTTTTCTTAACAAGATGATCTCTCTATCAGCAATGGAATATTTTTTATGTCCTTTTATAGTGAAATCTTAGGTGTCTTCCTTCATGGATAAGGTTCGATCATCATAAATTTGCTTTCCCTCTGTCTGTCTTTGCGATAGGTCACCACCTCCACAGGAAGTAAATGTTTTTCCTGCCGTTCTGCAGCTGAGAGAGACAAATGGATGGAGAATCTGAGGAGAGCCGTGCAGCCAAACAAGGTATGTAAATGCATGGGTTGTACCTGTGGCTGGGGAACTGTTGGGCAATAAGCACAAGTGAGCTCAAGCGTCCTAGTTACTAAACCCTGTCTTACAACACAGATAAAGACACATTACGGTGTCGACACTGGAGTAATTACTAACAACAGCATTTAGTCTTCGCAGCAAGGTTAGCGGTTCTTGCAGAGCACGACTCTAAAGTTTAGGATCCAGAGGTGGAATGGAGAAAAACTTTTCATTTTTGTGTGGCAAGAATGTCAAGGTAAGAGGATTGTCCCAATCAAGATGTTTCCACTTCTAAACCTCCCATTCTTTAGATATCTGCTCAATAACTGGATTTCTAAAACAGTTCTTTTGCTTGTCGATACTGTGGAGCTACGATGTGGTTAATATTATTTGAAACTACTATGTGGACCATGATAATGGGCACTTATTGTTGAAATGTATAAAAAAAGCATTCAAGTCATCGTTTATTGCAATTTATTGAGATCTTATGTTGATTGATCTGCTTTTTATGAAGTGATTTGACTATTACATTGGGCACCGACAAGATTCCCATGGTCTCTGAAAGACTAAAATAAAAGAAAGCCGTTAGCATCACCCATTCTCCACTATGGTTAACATTGAGCATGATGTTAACTTCAAAGCTGTTTTTATTTGTACCTCCCTAACCATGAAGCTCACTTAAAAAGATAAAAAAGTATGTCATCATGCAGCCAGGCCGGTGGGTAAAAGAAGGCCTCTGTGTCTTGTCATTTTGATGCCCCCTGCTAGTTGGTCACTTTTAATTCTAATCGTCTTAAATGTAAAATATCAATAAAATATTAAGTTTGATTTATTTTAAAGAAAAGATATGTGTGTCCTCTGGTGATATATGTATTAACTTTAAAGGCTGTACTTTCTCCCGATTTTTAAGCACATAATTTATGCTGCTGCAATAAAATATTTATTTTTTAGGGCATTTTATAAGTTTTTACCAGGGGTTCTGATAAATGGGGACAGCACTGTTTATAAGAACATTTATATTATCGTATCTGTATAAATAAACATGCATATTTGAAACTGACATATTAACATAATTGTACACCCACCACTCAACTATTACTTCAGTCCTGCCAGGAGCTTCAGTAGTACAGTTTTATGAATGACACAAGATAGAAACAAATGTTCTTCCTTTCTGCATTTTTAAAATGTTTTAACAACCTGCAAATGGCCAACAATTTTAAAAGAAAGAGATTTCACAGCTAATAAAAAAAAATTGATTAAACCAAATTCCTGTGTCCTCTGCCTTATGCTGGAGTCAAGAATAAAACCTGTTAGAGCTGCAAAAGGCTGCTGAATTGGATGAAAGTATCGAACGTTAACCAACATTCAACTCGCTGAACAATGCGAAAAAATATAATTGTCTACATGCATAAAAGACATGCATCAAAGAACCCAAAACATTGATGCACTTTTCATTGTATCTACATGTATTTGCTTTACATGCTATCTGAAAATGTTTAAAGGGAACACATCTGTTTTCCGCTGCTCTGTAAAGTCAGATTCAGACTCATAGATGAAGTCTAATTCAACCCAAGTTTGAACAGCAACATTCTGTTCATCTTTTGATTTCAGATGGTAAAATAACCTGATATTAGCACCTCCTGTGCAACTGACTGACTCAGCACATAAAGCACTTAAGCATGCTTTAGAAGAATAAATGTGGTTTGGAAGTGATTGCTTTTCACCCCCAGTGTGTAGGAGGAATTGCCTCAAGGATTCAGGGGGGATTGACCTGCAGAGCAACCAAAAGGTGCTTACATTAATGGCTCTATGTTTTTAAAGGGAGAGGTCAAACAACTGAATCAAGATGCAAAAAAAAAAAGCTTCTATTAAATTTTCTCTTTAATAGAAGCTTTTTAATTCTTAAAAACAGCAAATCCAAGTGGAACTATTGTTAATTCTCTTTTTAGAAAAGTTGAGGATATAAGTCCCATAATCAACTAATGCAAAATGAAAGATAAAAATAAGTATTTTGTTTTCTTTAAGAAGTTAGCAAAAATTATCTAGAAACAAGTCACTATTTCTTAAATCAAGTGTATTTACCCTTAATCTGAGTAGGTAAATAAGATGATCTGCCAATGGAATGAGTATTTTTACTCTTAAAATGAGATAATTAGATAGTATGCACTTAAAATCAGGACAATGTAATTGCTTTTTTCTTATTTTAAATGTAAATTGTCTTGTACCACTCGCAAAGTGTCTCACTTACCTCCTCAATTCAAGAATAAATGCACTTATATTTTAAGAAAAAAGAAATACTTATTTAGATTTCAAATTTTCTCCAGTGCAATGAGACATGGACCCCTGCTACAGTCTAGTAAGCACCCAAACACTTTAGATTAAAAGATGTGAAGAGAAACGGATGAGAAGAACTCATTTGCACTTACACAAGTAAGTGCTGTATTGCCATACACCTTACACAGGAAACGTGCTCCAAGTAAAATGAACTCAAATTACGGAGGTGTTGCATAGATACTGATAACAATTGTTCCCTCTAAACAGATAAAAGATAACTTTTTTGATAGAGCTCATTTAAAGGCATCACTTGAATCAGGGTTAGGCTAACATAAATTAAAAGTCACTTGTTTTTGCATTTGCAAGAAACTATCTCTTTAAAACCTCATCAGTATAACAGATCAAAAGAAAAGTCAGGACCAATATGGTAAAAAGCTCCATCCGTTTTATCAACTGCTATAAAAAATTTTCACCCACTCTTACTCAATATATCACATTTTTACTCAAAGCTGGGCAAAAAGGATTCTCTTTTATGAAATTGCTTTTAACTCCATTATGCGCATAGATGCATGCCCTATACATTCCCTTTGCACTAGTTATTAGTAGCAATACAGGACCAGTTGCAGTTTGAGATGATCAGGAAGAATATCACACTTCATTCATTCTCAGTCTGTTGTTTATACTGCAATACATCATGGGAAAGAATCTCTTCTTTGTTTCTCTTAAGGACGTCCTTTGTGTTAAATGCGGAATTAAGTAAGAAGAACACTGGAGCTCAATTTTTTTTTTCATCATTTAACAAGCTGCTGTTGTTTCAAGGTCCTTTTTCTCTCACAGGAACAAATCTTTGTAAAAACAAACCTGACTGAACTGATAGACCTTTAAGCGTTCCAATGTTAAACTCCCTCTCTCCACAGTATCCCAACACAAAGCAGTAAATACTTGTGAAGGGGATGGATAAAATACTGTCTTTATCTGTTATCTATTTGATCTGGGGTTTTTCATCTATAAACAGGACAATTAACACTCACACAAAATTATGTCTTTGTTGAAGTTTTGTACGAAGAAAGGCAAAACTCACCCTGTTCAATGTAGCAGAATCCATATAAGAAATGCAGCAAACATGTGGAGGAAAGTGCTCTGGACTAAAACTGAACTATCTGGCAGAAAACTAACAGTGAAGCACCATCATCAAATTGAAACATGGTGGTCAGATTGAGGGAAGCTGGAAGGCTAATCATTGAGGCTATATAACTAATTATTTGTCTATCTCATGGAGTCCAGATCAAATTGTCAAATTTTGTAGATGCAATGTGACAAAATATTTTTGTTGCATCCATACAGTAGGAATATTAACCATGGGCTTATTTCCGTATGTGACAAAAGTGCTGACCGCTCCTGGTGAAATCAGGTGATGACCTGGGAACACCTTTGCAGCAGTGAGAAAAAAAAAGTTTAAAGCAGATAATTCTCTTACTTTATGGACACATTTAAAATTTCTTCTCAGTGGTTTATATAGTTAAAAATAGAAATAGAGTTTAATTAAATGTGTTTTAATATGAGAAAAAGTCAAATGCTTGAACTATTTCTGTGGCTATATTTCTTCCTCCCACCTGTTTTTAAGGTTAACATTGATCCTTTTACACTCTCTCCTCAGGACAACAGCCGGCGAGTGGAAAACATGCTGAGGCTGTGGATCATCGAGGTCAAGGACCTGCCGGCCAAAAAGAAATATTTCTGTGAGCTTTTCCTCGATGACTCACTGTACGCTCGCACTACCTGTAAGCTCAAGACTGATAACGTGTTCTGGGGGGAGCACTTTGAGTTCAGCAACCTGCCCGCCGTCAGGAGCATCACGGTCCACCTCTACAAGGACACAGACAAGAAGAAGAAGAAAGACAAAAACAATTACATTGGACTCGTCAGCATCCCTGTGGGATCCGTCACCGGACGGCAGTTTGTAGAGAAGTGGTACCCTATAAGCACTCCCACCCCCCCTAAGGGTAAGACTTCAGGCCCCATGATCAGGATCAAGGCTCGCTATCAGAGCATGAACATCCTTCCAATGGAGATGTATAAGGAGTTTGCAGAGTACACCACCAACAACTACATGCTGCTGTGCTCGGTGCTGGAGCCGGCCCTCAGCGTCAAGAACAAGGAGGAAGTGGCGTGCGCGCTCGTGCACATTCTTCAGAGCACCGGCAAGGCGAAGGTTAGTGATCCTGTTTTTATCACTTTCCATTCAGCCCACATTTCTATTCTCTACAGTGATGCTGCATATAAAAAGAACGATGTCGGTCCTTTATTTTGCTATGAGCCTCTGACTTCACATTACAAAAAGCTCAGAGAGGTTAAAAATTCCTCCGTTGCCTGTTAATCATGTGAACTCCTGACCCCAGCCCCCCCTACACACAGCTGTAATACTAACAGCAGACACACAAGTGATTTCCTCTCTATATAGCAGCCTGAATTACAGTTATAACTCGAGCTAATCCCCTACATGCATCTCTTGGGGTGCCTCACAGCATACCGAAGCAGAAAATATTCACCGTCGGCTGCAGATTAGTCCTCTACAGCTGTGGCTAAGCCTCCCATGACAGCAGACCATTGGACTCAAATAACCCTTTATCCGTCTATCCAAATAAAGCAAGCACTGTACTTTGCTGAGCACAACTGTTGAAAGGTTAGAAGAAAAAAAGTTTTTCTTATATACGCCTTTGAGTTGAGCTAATGGCTCAACTCAAAGGCATTGTAACATTAAAGTTTAGTTGTATAAATCTATACTTTTTTATTCTGCAGACAGAGTTTGTTGATGATCTCTAGCCAATGGTGTTTGGCTTGAAGTGTTTTCTATTATAATGGAGCATTTGAAGCATAAACAGGTCAGTTGCATGACCTGTTTATGCAAATAAATACCCTCAAAAATTCTGAGACTAAATAAATATTATTGATCCTGGCTCTGCATTGCTAACAGCTTGTTTTTGGTCAGAACTCAAACCCATATTTTTAAGCGTCAGGAGGTCCTAAAGTTTGTCTGGATATCACAAAATACTTCTTTTGGCAGTAAACTATAATAACCCTAAACATACAGCCAGAGGAATAGTTTAGAATAGGGCTGTGAAACAGTGTCCTGCTACTTTTAGATATGTGTCTAGTCAAGCAAACTTAATTAAAATGGCTGAATTACCCCCTGAGCATGCTGTCATGGTCTGCAGAGTCCTCCCAATCACCTAGATACATGATTTAGGTCTGTTAAAACCAAGAAGCATCTAAAAGGTGCACGACACTAGACCTCAGTGGTTAGAGTTTGACACCTGTGGTTTAGAACAAAGCCCGTTCATGTGTCCCGTCATATTCAAAGCCTGATTCCAGTCCAGAATTTGAGGCAAGAGTGGAAAATTGATGTTTACAGATGCTAACAAAGCTTGAGCAGGACTAAATGTTATTTACATAGAAATCTGTAGCTATGTACACAGGAGACAGAGACTCCTGAGAACCTGCATTCAACAGTCTTCCATCTGTGATTGTTTACGACGATAAGACGCCGTCTGCTGAAACTGAGTTTCATGGCTCTGATTTGTTTAAAAAATAGTCAAGAACAATGTTACTAAGTGAAGTTTTTAGCTTGAAGTTTGCTGGCCGACCTTAATCATTTACAAATACAGCTTGTGCCTCAGCTTGATGGTGTCAGCGGATCTTTGAAATCTTCTTTGACTTTTATGTGAGCCTGGCAGATTGAAGAATGATTGGCAGTTAAGATGGAATGTCTGTCCACAGCGCCCCGTTAGCCCGCTGGTTTAGGCTGCTCACGATACCTGATGATTGATAGGGGACCAGACCTCTGCTGGTCCCCTAAGAGGGGAGGTTACATCTTTAATTACTATCAGTTAATCCTATCCATCTCAGTAAGGCTCTAAACTTTTACCTTCTTATTCACCCAATGGTCATCTGTTACCTCTGGATTTCCTTAAAGTTCTTCTCCCACTTGGAGTTTGGCAGGAGTGTTATTAGTGTGACAAAAATCACAGATGATGTGTGTTTTTCTCTGCAAGCTTTATGAAGGGCTGTCAGTGTGTCCCTTAAAAAAAAAAAACTAAGACGCAATTCAAAGCTTTTGGACTGTCATGCAAAGGGAAAATGTTCATGTAATTATTACCGCTTCCTTTATACTTGAAAGTGTGTGGCATTTTTAAACTTTAAGTCATGCTGTTCCAAGCAGCACAAAGCAGAAAAAAATTATAAACTAAAAATATTTCAAGCCTAAAATGGATATCTTCCACTGCAGCTCTGATGTTGTTTATTTTTCAACATCTTGCAGCCAGTCTAGGATGGGATGCTTTTTATATTTTAATGCGGAAGCTTCTTTTCATGTTGCGCCAACTTAGACATGGTCCAAAAACTGCAGAGTTATATTTAGAAATTGAGCAGTTTTAGGTAAGCCTGTCAAAATAATCCTGATCTCTTTTTACATCTCTTCAACAGATATTCTAGACATTTATGGCACTGTTTCATTTACATTTGGAATCTTTTTTCCAAGTAGTTGTCTTCAGAATGGGGTTGCATTCAAATTGATTTATCTGTATTTGAGTAAATTTCAATTTTGGAAAAAAGTTAAAAAAGCTAAATATTGTTTTGATTCTTCTTTAGAATAAAACATTATAGAATAGAAGAATTTAAAATTCAACTTTATTACATTACACTGTCAAATACAAAGCAACGAAATTCACTTGGGGAGCAGTGGGGTTAAGGGTCTTGCTCACGGACCCAGGGTGTCAGTCTGTTCAATTGGGGCTTGAACTCAGAACCTCTGGGATTCAAGCGCAATGCCCTAACCACTAGGCCACCACTCCCATTATTACTATCATTATTTTATGGTGTTCCCCTCAAATAAAATATCTTAATATCTAGTATCTTTGTGGTTGTAACAATGGATTATATTGAAGAATTTGGGGACTTTAAACATAGTTTAATCTACTGCAAAGAAAAGGCTTGTATTGAAGATAAAAACTTCTAGTTGTTACAGTCAATATGCAACAGCCGGTTTAAATTTCTGTTCTTTGTTTTGTCATTTTTATTACTCATCAGTGTGTAATTACAGCTCTGCTCGGTTGAACAGTCGTTAGTCATCTGACCACTTTCTTTTCGTCCTTTTCTTCGATCATCTCTGCTTCCATGCTTTGGCTGGTCCTGAGCCCAGAGCTCTCTGGGGAGATGTCATTACTGATGCCGTATTGATGTCTAGGGTGCAGCCGTAAGCAGAGACACACCCTGCATCGGTACAGATGCCAACTCTGCTCACACAAAAGGATAACTCTCACAACGCTGCAGTCTAATGTTGTCTAAGACGGTGGTAATGGAATATGTGCCAACCCTGTTTTATTTAAGTTTAGAGAACAATAGGTTTATAGTTCTGTGCTGGAAGCCTTTGATACCCTCTCTTTGGGTTTTCTTCAAACCTGTGGGACATACATTCTGTCCTCAAACCTTAGACAGAACTATTAGAAGCCCAACATTTGTATTGGAATTGCCTTGTGAAGTTCACTGTCCTTTTATCTGAAAACATCCCCTCTTGGCTCGAATTCTCTGGGTTATTGATCTAGTCTTCTCGACGCCTGTTCCTCTTAGATAGATTACGTTCTAATTTTGCTGCTGCTTCTCTCGGCTCCACAGACTCTGGGAAGCGACAATGGAACAGATTTATTCTCATGATAAATGGGAATGGGAGGGTTTTACTCAGGATATTATACCATTTCACTGCTCCTCAGGGTAAACTGTCAGTCCTGGTTAACAGAGGGGAACTACTTGAACCTGGACTGTTTTCATTCTTTACTGTAAACTGTTACCAGCCTAAAGCGAAGCCGTATTTCTTTTGGGGGAAAAAATAAGTGCAGGAATCTCTGAGAAGTAATTTTTTACCTCTTAAATCCCTACATATGTCAGTATTTTTTTCATGTGCCAATAGATTGTAGCGTTTTTCATTTAGGTTTCTCTATACTATAGTTAATATAACTGTTTTGAGGCCACTAGGCTCTTTATTAGCTGAAAAAATATTTGTTTAAAGATCAAGAAGGTGAAGATTGCTAGTAGAGGGGAGGGTCTAGCTGTGTCTCAGCGAATGAGGAAAAAAAGAAACCCCACTGCACATCATATCCCCAAACTGTTCAGTAATTCCTGCATGATGTTTTTTATTGACCGCTCCCTGACAGCTCAGAGTGATGGAAGATGTGTGGGAATGCATATGAAGCAATTCACGGTCACCTTGCTTATCTGGTTGCGGAGCCACATGACAATCATGTACAACTGCAAACACATGTTCGCCTGTTTCACAGTATTGAGAAAAAAGTTGAAACAAATTGGAACCAAAAAATCTACAATCACTGCATCCACTCGCATAAGTTAATATTCTGATCATTACTTACATTATCGATCTTTATAAGCATATCCTTTATTTTGTTGCATAGGCAGACTTTAAAATACACATTGACTGAGAATTACTCCAAAGAGTTGACATTTAGATGAATTTTTTAATAAAGTTATTAACATAGTCTGGATACTGTCCTGAGGTTCATTTTTGCAATGCAAAACTGCCATGGCACAGGTAGGCAACCATCTGCTCCATATGGTAGTGTAATATATGCCTGAAATGCTGCGATAGGACACATTAAAAAAATAATAAATTCCCACGTTTGTTTGTTTTTTTGCAAATAATGTTAACTGTGTAACTTGTTTCTGCTCTTACTAGAATAAAACACAACAGTACAATGTGCCATTATTAGCTACCCTAATGTGCTAATATCAACTACCCAGTAGTCCTAGAAGTAGTAATGAATATATTGCCACTCGTACATTAAAAATAAAAAGATAGTTTTAAAACTTTTATATTTCCCGTTTCTTGCAACTCTACCACCTGACTTGCAATAGGAATGCATAAATCTGACATGAACTTGTCCGTAATTATGTGTATAACTTTCTATCTTTCATATCTTTGTATTGTTAGCTCACACTCACTAGTCACAGCTTCATTTTTTGTATAAGTTCACCTTCAGCTTGATAACAAACTTCTTTATTTCACAATGTATACTCTAAAATCTTTTGTGATATTATAGAACTGTCTCAGAGGATGGAGCAGTTACCGTATTACTAGAACAGTTGTTATTTAGAAACAAGTGTCCCACAGTTATCGCAGAAATATAATTTCACACTTTTAATATTAACATTTTAAGATAGACTATTTTTGCACGCCACGTATCACTTTACTTGGAATTATCACTTTACTTGGACTATTCACTTTATTTGGATTTAGTTTTTACATATGCATAGATATACGTACAGATATATACCGGTTTACAGAAGATCTATATGTGTATATAATTTATCTCTTTTTATTCTTATTTTTATTTTAGTTGGATGTGTGTATATTTCATGTAAAACTGTAACTGGAGCGTGTAACAAAAGTAATTTCCCTCTGGGATTATTAAAGTATTTCTGATTCTGATGACACTCAGTGTAAGGCTCCCTGTGTTTAACCTGCTTTCTTAATTATTGAGTGTTTTCTGTTTCTGTGGCCGACAGCAAAGCTTGGCGCCTTCGGCAGGAGGTGCCTTCATTTCCATTATGCCTTTAGTCCTCCTCATCAACCCAATGTGACCCTCACAGGAAGTACTGCAGGCTATCCTGCAGTAAGACTAGCGACAGATCCCCCAGGTGGAAGACCCAGGTGGGCCAAAAAGTGATAGCAAGATGAGAAGAGTGAAGGACAGACTAGCTGTCATGGTTCCATTAGTTTTTTACCCTTCAGTCTTTGCTCAGAGTTAGCCTCAGGAAATCCAACCTAGCAGACTGATCTGTCAAAAAGTTTAATATTCGTAATTCTCTGCTTCGTATATGACCCTGTTTTCTGTTAGCATCCTTCTTATTAAGCAGTAAGCTGTTCCAAGCAGGGCCGACTTCAGTATTCAGGAACATAGACTTTGGTATATTTCGCTTCTTGCCTTGAAAAGGGGATGCCTTGGGACACACTGATCAACATTTTGTGTCCATTACCTCTGAAGCTGTGTGCGGCCAGTTCAGGTTTTGATGATATAAAAATAAATAGAGACGGACCACAACAGGAATATCTTTAAGCCATCCTGCCATGAATAATCAATAATATAGGAGCAGAGAAAATGTCATTGCTTATACAGTATAAGGGAGCTGTCACTGTAAACGTATTTTTTATTTTCAAACACAGACAAATTAAGGTGAGGTTTTTATATCAAACTGTCTTTAGCACTCAGCATTTGAAATAAGAATAATTAGCATGGTTAGCACCACCGCAACAACAGTTTTCATGTTTTTTTCCACATATAATAAATAAGCTCAAACTAACTATTTCTCTAATCAGTTCTGGCTTCCTGTTATCTGCTTCAAGTCTCCCTCTCTTGTAGTTGGTCTGCATATCAACACATATCAACAAAATAGTTTTCCTTTTCAATTGCCTCTTATATCACAGTACTTTCTTTATCTTTCTTTATTAATAAAAGCCTAATCCAACTTTATGTACCTCTTTTCAACATTAGTGGATTTTGGGTCATAGAATATAGTTTTGACACTCGTTGAATTGTTAGTTTTAGGTTGTTTACTATTTTAAGACTAAATACATTGTTGAAGCTTTGTGTTTTTATGGATTTTAATTCATACTTTCTACTTAAAAAAACGCATGTTTGCATAAACTAACTGCATGGGGTCTTCCAGGGGGATTTACATTTTGCACATCAACTCTGTATTTCATAAAAATACATCTATTTTAATCTAAGAAGTACTTTTCCTAGTTCCTATAACCTGAATAATGAGTCAATTGGCAGATATAGCTGCAACTGTTAGTAGCTAGTAGGTAGTTAGTAGTTAGTTATGATTCTTTGTTCCTTCATTCAGTAACAGCTTCCATATCTTAGACTGCTCTCTGCACACTTTCTTGTGATGATTTTGGAAAAATCATCTGGACCCATGAGGGCTGATCAAGTTGTACATTTCTCAGACCAATTCTCATTGTTGCACTATTTAAGTCTTAGCCTTTCTGTAAACTCTTGGAAAGTTGAACCCTTTACATTTCTAAATTAAAGGATGTTGCTGGACCATCACCAGCAGCATTACTCGATGGAAAATTCAGAGCTGTTATGAAAATCTTCCCAAGAGCATAAGCATTTAGATGTTACATCATGTTGATCATTTCACACATGCCTGATCAGAGTATATATTGATTTCACACCCTTAAGTGGTGCAAATCAGCCTATCAGGCGGCCGCCCCGCTTTCAAACTAACCTTTTAAAGCAGCTTTATTCATGTATTTATTCATATTCAGGTATCTAGTTCCCTGCTTTTTATCACCATAGAAACCCAAACATCTAAGCTGGCACAAGGCTTTTAAACACCAGCTGTCAAAGTGGTGCTGAACTTGTACTTTTTTGTTCATTTTATTTCCAGGGTTTCTTGTCCCTGTTGCATCTTGTTCTGCATGCTGTTTTCTGAGAGCAAAATATTAAAATGCATGCGTCTGAACATCATAATGTGGGATTGAATTTGCCAGGGCAATGTTTGCTTTGGAGAATTGCACGATAGAGATTTTTACGGATTCTGCTCCCCACTCTTTATTAGCTCAGACAAGTCTAGCCATCTCTTGCCTTATATTCATGTCACTCCCTCTTTCACTGCTCTCTGTGTTGGGATTTTTGAGGCATGGTTTGGTTGATGGGACGTGACAGCATTTTAGAGAGTGTTCTACTTCTCCTTATTAGCACTAAAGCGGGGGGGGGTAAGACTGAGTGCATCAGAGGAAGCACTAAAGGATGACACGAGGGAACAGGGCACTTCTTAAGTCTCTTTTGGATACTTGTGTTTTTGTTTGGTAAAGTTAATCAAAACAGATCCTATGCAGCTATATCTTTCCCTTTTTACCATACTTATCCAAATACAGGAACTGATCATAAAGTTTACTTAAATGTAGAACCATGTCATCTGAAGGATCACAACTAAAACAAGAAGCATAAAGAGCTGTGATTCATCCCAGAAGCATCTACATGTCCATGAGAAGCATTCTTACCAATTCCATTCAAATAAGGAACACCTTTCAAATACAGATGCTTGCACAAGTATTACCGTATTTTCTGGACTGTAAGATGCACCTGAGTATTAGACGGACAAGCCAATATGGGGGAAAATCCTGCTTTGTTTATGCCGTAGCTACACATGACTAAAAGCCGCAGATTTTTTCATGTTTAATTACCATATGTAAGAGAATACGTACAGAGGGGGTTGTCAGGAAAGAAATGGCTGTTTGGGAACACATCCCTTTTATTAACAGTTTAAAAAACAAGCTACCACTACATATTTGCATAACTTTTTACGTATATGTACAACTACCAGTAATTACAAGTATGAAACATTTAGAATCTGCCTACTTTTTGGGCTAAGGTGCAGCTTACCCTTTAACAAGAAGAAAAGTCAGTCATTCATCGCCATTGTCTTCTTCCTGCCTACTAAAACCACCAAAGTCCTCTTCTTCACTGTCGGAAACAAACAGGCTCAGGGTGGCTTTGTCATACAATCTCCGCTTCTCTCCTTCGCTATCGCTTTCAAAACCAAAGAACTCCTCCTTGATAGTGTCAGAATCAAACAGCCTCTGAAAGCCGTGGCGGTTTCCTCCTCTTTATCATGACGCAGTCCAACCCTTTGAAATCCATTGATGATCCTGGATGTTTTGACAGTTCTCCACAATGTCAGAAACCACTGGGAGACTTGGGCAAACTTGCTTTTTGCATACGAGCAGTTTGGGTGAATGATTTATTGCCGGTCGTCATCCACGCCTCCCATTGAATGCGTAGTGCTACTTTAAACACACAATGTCAAGTGGTTCCAGCTGCCTGGCGGACGGACATGTGACCAACATGGCACTCTTTTTCATCGATACTGCGTGTCTGATCACATGCCCTTCGGCCAAGCAAAGTAGTGCCCGTACAACAGCAGGACAAACCAAAACAAATCCTCTTGCGATATCACAAAAATCATAATAAAAATCCATAGAAAAGACGCATCGGATGATAAGATGTAGGGTACAAAGCTTGTTAAAAAAGTAGTGGCTTATTGTCCAAAAATGACGGTACTCATCATTGTCTGTCAGGTTTAAACCAGTTTTTCCTCCAATTTACAAAAGATCAATGTAAAGTGAGGACATAACTTTGAAGTAGAAAGAGACCTCTAACTTTAAAAAGTTTTAATGCTACCATTTTGATTTCAAATTCAGTTAAACCAACTGGCTTTAGGAGTCATCTGATTAGTAGATTATATTTAACTACATTGGATTTTATCTCTGTAAAAAAGTCATGTAAAAGACCTTAAAGGTGTGTTGGAGAACATTAGTTAACAGACAGTTTCATGAGGACTAGCAGACACTTCAGTAAAGAAGCTGCACTCTGAACATCAGTCTAAGCCTGTTTCAGAACTTCACAACTGCCAACATAGGGAGAACATTAATTAGAAAGCAGCCACGATCTCCCTTTATAGGAGACCTTTGACAGAAAAGCTCTCATTTGTGCTCTCTTACACACATAGCCTTTAGAGAAGAGTGGAAAAGGGGCATTGTTAAAAAGAAAGACCATTTAAAGGTTGCTGCAAGCCATCTGGGGACACAGCAGACATATGCAAGAAGGTCCTTTGGTCAGATGACAACAACACTGAACTTTTGCCATATTTGCAAGAATGCTCTATATGGAAGAACACCTCTCAACCCAAACAGTGCAACAAGTTGGCAACAGCATTATGTGTTAAAAAGTAGAGCTTATGAAGACTTGGGCAGAAGGTTTACCAGTCATCAGGATAAACTCCTGACCACACAATCTGCTACAGTGAAGTGGTTCAGTTCAAAGTATTCATTTATTAGCAGTAGGGCTGCAACTCATGATTATTTTGCAAATTGATTAATCTATTGATTAATTTGTTGATGAATCGATCAATAATCGGAGAGGAAAAGGTTTCTTAAAAACTACTTTTTTTTATAACATTAAACCATGTAAAACTAAAAGTTTTCCACTTGAGGAGTTCTGGATAGAGCATAGTGACAGACAATTTTTTATTTTTTTTTTTTAATGCAAATTGTTTATATATTGTTTTACAATGTTGGTAGAATTGCTGGTTTAACTTGGTTGCTCTTTCAGCTAGAGGCATGTTTTACAGTCCTTATACTCCATTTAACGGTTAATCAATTGCTGAATTAGTTGATGATTATTTCAATAATAGATTAATCCCGATTAATCCAATTAATTGTTTCAGCCCTATTTAGCATGTCCCAGTAAATTTCCGGACATCTGACTAAAAATCTGTGACAAGACATGAAGCGGTGTCTGTAGATGTTCTCCTTCCAATCTGACTGAGATAAAGCTGTTTATATTTGGGAACAAAAGATTTGGGACAATAATTCCAGCAAAAGCTGTTCCTAAAAACAAAAGATTGAAAGAGGCTGAATATAAATCTAAAACAAACCACATTTGTCCTTTCACTTCGTAGTTGAATAGAACACAGATAAAGTACATTGTTGTTAGAAGTATTGTGATGAACTCATACAAGAATTTGAGTATCAACACTCTGCAAAGCCCAAATAAATGTGACGTGATTGACTGTCTGCCTCTGGTTCATCGCAGGGGGGTTTAAAATACAAAAACAATGAAAAAGTTGATAACACTTAGAAACTGCATCCTCCTAAACTGAAAGCAATGCAAGCAGGCACTTAGAGCCTGAACATCTGTTTGGTTTCTTGTCACTAGGAAATTAGAAAATGTTGCTGATTCTAAGTTTTGTTTCAGACTCCAAATGTAATTTATTGCTTTTAATTTGTCTCGCTTCGTGTCATCATCAGTCTCTTCTGTATATGCTTTACACAGCAGTCCTTGCTAACCAGAGCAAGATATACCACTCTTCAGTGGCCACTTAATGAACCGGTGAAGACAAAAGAGGGGGGGGAGGCATGAACTCACAGAGGTTAGAGTAAAGATCGAACCATGAATGACATTTCGGTGATATTAAAACAACATCATTCTAACTGAGGTTAAGTATGGCTCATAAACTTCTATCCATTTGTAGTTGCCATGACTTAAAAGGGCAAATTTTCACCAGACACACACAAATGTAGTTTTTTATTTGCGTGTGTGTGTGTGTGTGTTAAATTGATTATTATAAATACTTTAAAGTTTGCCATTTCGGAAAGACACACACACAGCATTTTAAAAACAGAGAATATTGGAATTTGTAATTTTGTCTTCAAAAATTGGTCTTGTCTGAACGCATCACAATGTTAAGTTGATTCTAAAAACAGAACCATACAGTTTCCTACACACCCAAAGATCCTCTTTTTGTTGCTGCAAGTGCTGATGCTGATAGTTTACCTATTGCATTTATAAATAGATCGATGAACTATGTATCTACGCCCAGCATGTTTGGATATAGCTGATTATACTTACAATACATAACAGTGAAACATGAGGGTAAAGCTGTCTCCTACAGAGATTAAAAGTAAAACATATGCTTAGATTACTTTGCTCTTCTTGGTCTGAAAACAGTTTATAAATCTGTGAAGACTCTTTGGACTATTTATAAAGATCTTTTTTACTTGGCTAGTCTGTTACGTGTTCAGCACACATAACCTACCACCAAGTACACCTACAGTATTATTTCAAATTCCTATTAATTAAATTCCATTGTGTCACCTTTTTCAGTTTATAAATTTACTTCTTGTTTATAATGTTTAAAGTTGGTGTAATTAATATACTTTCTTAGATTTTTACCTCAGTATGCATTTCTATGAGTATGTTTTGTTTTTAAATGAGCTGGCACAGAGCTTAAAAAATGGAGGACCTCGCCTATGCCGCCAGGCCAACAATTCCCTTTAACAACCCCCCTTTCAGACACTTAGACAAGTATGGGGCATTGCAGGCTAACAAAAGAAGCCAAACAACCCCTATTCCAAAGGGGTGGACCCTTTTGTCTGTTTAATTAGCATATTTTCAAAACAAGGCTTTGTTTGGCTACTGTGTAAAACCTAAAACTCGACGCTACTCATTTTTAATTGAAAAGGGTGGACTTGGGTTCCAAGATTTGAAGACGTTTTGCCACCTCTCCAGGAAGCTTTCTCAATTCAAATGATTGAATCAATTGATCAATTGATAGCAGATTATCAGGCTTTGCTGAACTGCAATCATCTGAATCAGGTGTGTTGAAGCTCAGAAACATCCAAAACATGCAGAGCAGTGTGCCTTGAGGACCAGGGTTGAAAAACACTGACCTAGAGCACAATAGCCTTACCATGGAAACCATAGTGAAACAAGTGAAAGTATCATGCTGTTACAGAGGAGATGAACAGAGTTAATTAGATGATAAACATAGCAGTAATTGAAGTGGGATCAATAGAAATACACGACACACTTTAGAAAATATTTTAGGTATCATTAAAAGGCTGCTGATGCACTAGGTTTTATTTCTGGGAATGAGTGAAGGGGACCTGATAGGAATAGTGTACATTACTGCATTTATAGAAATATTTATGTCATAGTATCTCTTGTTTGGTCACTAATTTGCAAACATAAAACAGCTAGAAATTCATATGGATATATACACACTGAAGAACAACAGCATAACGTATTGCAATTCACATTTCTGATGTTATTCTCTGTTCATTTATGTGTATTTACTTTTTTTTTTATCCGTCTGTGTTGGTGTGAGGCTGACTGATGCATCACCCAAAGGCTTTTGTCTCAGCACATCAGTAGATGATTGGCTCCCCATGGTGCGTCTTTGATTATTCAGCTAACAGGCCTCTGCAGCAAGTTTATGCAAACGTCTCTGTAAGGCACTTGCCGTCTTCCTTCCCCCTCATGCGCTCTTTTAAAACCCATCCCTCCGTCTCTTCTTCCTCTCCTTCACTAGTTCGTTTCCTACATCTGTCACTTGTCTCTTTTCTCCCACCCTGCTGCACTGGCTCCCAAGTTTAACAAGCTGCCGGGGGACTTAAATGCAAGTACACCCAGAAATTTGTTCAAGGGATCTAAACAAGGGATGACTCATCCCCAGATGGCTCTATTTCCATCTCTCTAGATCTGATTGTTTTTCTTTACCCACTGCCTTTGAGATCTCTATCAAGCTAGCCAGTATTTCCCCCCACATTTCTATAAGAGCATAATAAAAGACAACAAGCCATGTTTTAGTTCTTCCCTTTTATACCCTTCCATACGTTTTCCTGTGGTCTGATTTTTGCAGTTTCCTGAGTGATGCATCAGAATGTAATTATTTCCTAATAAGAAACAATGCCTCTTTTATTGTGTTTATAGGTTAGGCATAGATCTACCTTTACCTGTATCTTTAGAAGATAGTTAATGACTGTGTTTTACTCAGACCAAATTTGAAACCAGAATCTCAAATTCTTGTAAATTGTTAATTGTCATTGTTACTGCATCACTTCTTTGGTACCTTTTGTTGCTATTACATCTGGAAGCCTGCCTTTCACATTTTATAGACCTGGTTTTCTCAATTTTTCCTTGGTAATTAGATTTAGGTTTGCAGTTTCACTAGACCATAATAAGACAACATATGCTCTGATCTAAGCCGATCATTCTAACTTCGACTGTATTTTTACTAAACTTACGGACAAATTTATAAAGCCCAAAAAAAATCTTAAACACTTTTTTTTTTCCTAACTTGCCCTGAGCTTTACCCAAAGGATCCTCCTGCATTCATTTCCATCCATATTTCCATGAACTTGTTTTCAGCATGTCTAAAAGAAGAACCTACACCAGCATCATTCTGTCACCACCATGTATTATGTTTTTACAAGGCCTTCGTAAAAATTTTAACTTTTCTTCTTTTTGCTGTTTTTTTAACTGTGTTTTTAACACTTTTTAGTAAAAGCCATATTTCTGGGATGCACACTACTTATTCATCCTAATGGACTGTGGTCATATGAGAGTCTTTTAGATTATTAGTACACACGACACTTTAGGCAGATTCTGTTTAAGCAGATTCAGTAAACTTTCTGAATCGCTACCAACAGGCAATCAAACTGAATGTCCCTGAAAACAAAGAAAACAAGTAAGTTGAAGCAAAGTATAGGGAAATAATTTATGCCCACTGTGATTTCTGCCAAGGTGGAGGTATGTGCTGCTGTTAACGAGGACTTTGCTGCCCTGGCAACAGGCATCATCCTCTCTAGCAGTGTTTGGTTTGTCACCAAGGTTTCAGCCTTCACAGACTATCTCAGATCACTCTTTTGGGATTTTTTTTTTTTTATCAATGATCTAATTTTTTTTCTGTGTACCCCACCTGGCCCCCCTCTTTTCATGTCTTTTCATTTGCTTTTGGAAATGTTGCTCTGGTTACTGATTTTTTTTTCTGCCAACAATTTGCTTCACAATTTTTTTGCACCTAATGGCAGTTATTGACTTTAAAGTAGTTAGATAAAAAAAATACTTTGTCAAGGTTTTGTATCCAAGGCTAAAGTTTTTTTTTATTTTTTATTTTAGGTACCTTAACACCGAATCATTACTCTTTCTTTAGGGAATGCATTGTTGCATACTGTAAAAACACCACAACTGGATGCATTGCAGAGAATCAAGCTGCCATATGTGTTATTGCTTCATTATGTGTGCAGAATTACATCTATAGGGGTTTACGTGCTTTGTTTGTGCATCTAAAATCAACAAATGCTGCTCAGAAACACATTTCTATCACTGTATGTGTGGTTTCCACATATAAAATTTGTTGCATCTTTTACGTCACAAAGTATACTAAAAATTATTATAGGCTCAGGCATGGTTCAAATCTTTAAAAAGGCTCTATTATTGCTAAAAGCTTTTGTAGGTGTCCCCACAGGGATATATCCAGATAAGAAGCAGAGGTAATGCTTCTGTTTATGCCAGGATAATATATTGGTAAAACCATTGTTGAATAAAAAAATCTTGATTAATGAAGATTTGAGGCACTCACTGCATCTTTTCCAGATCATCAAACTGGTAAAAAGAAAAGGTGGCTATTCTTTAACAATAGATCACATAAAGAGGGTGCTTTAGAGTTGCTCCTTGTGAGAAACCTACTGAGGATTACTGTCAGATCGTAGTTTCCCTGAGCTCCACAGAGCGTACTACACCGCTCAGCTCATTGCTTCTTGCGTCTGGTCTTCGGCTTTACTGTGTCTCTCTTAAACTCTCTGCAGGCTCATTATCACACTCATCAACTTTGTTTCCATACTCGCTTATATTTGCACGAAGTGGTGAAAAAATACCCCCATAATTTCAGTTCATAGTAAAAAAAACTGTATTTCAGAATGGTAACTAAGAAAATAGATTTCTAATCGTTCACTTTTACAGTGGAATCTTTAAAGCATGAACCACTGATATAAGGAGAGGAAACTCAAAAATGGTGCTTTTATTCCTTTGAGTGACTAGTATGTCTGTTCCACTTTGGCCGGAAATTCTATATCATTAGCAGAATATTTAAATAAGCTTTGAATTCTTGAACACTGACTGTCTGTATTGAATTCTTTAAGTTCTTTAATGCTTTTATTTTCTCTGCAGGACTTCCTTACAGATCTGATGATGTCTGAGGTGGACCGCTGTGGGGAGAATGAGCACCTCATCTTCAGGGAAAACACTCTCGCCACAAAGGCCATTGAGGAGTACTTGAAGCTGGTTGGTCAGAAGTACCTGCAGGATGCCCTCGGTGAGTAATCATGAAGTCACGAAGAGACCAGGCACACAGAAGGGTCAAAGAAGAGATAAACACTGATGTGGATTCTTCTGTATTTCATTGCTTAAAGTAGGAAATACAGTATTTAATACAAGCTGGAAATTTGCATTTTCTAACACTAACTTACCCTTAGTTATAGGTGTGTGCATGCATGGTTGTTTGTTTGTTAATGTTACCCTGTCAGTTCAGTAATATAGAAATGTGTAGAAAAAGAAAGATAGATGATTCACAGAGGAAGATTTCCAAAATAAAAAAATATTCTTTGTTCCATACAATCATATTTGCAACTCTAATTGTTGGTGAAAAGGTCAGCACTTTTTTTTAATAACATTTTGCAAGGTTGGAGTTCACAGAGCAAGGGATCCTTCGCAATTCTCCTTTATACAGTCTTTTTTGATAAACTGTCAAGCTCTCTTTTCGATGCGTTTCAGTCTGGGGTCTGAGATCCCAATCTATGTTCTGTTTAGGGAACAATTTCTTAGGGAACGCTCTACAAAAGCTTTTATAGTTTTAGTAATCCTCCTTAAAGACCAACTGAATACCCATTTCTTTATTTGCTTTGCCAAGTTCTTTGCTTTGTTTAAGTGAACTGCCATGTTTTCCAAGACATTATAAGGTTTAAAGTTAGTCCCACATGTACCCTGACAAGGCTCTTTAAAAAAAAAAAAAAACAGACCACCAGCATCACAAATCCTCCTACATGTTAAACAGTGGAGATGAGCTCCAATATTATATATCATGTTTAAAAAACATGTATTTCCATGAGGTTCATATTTATGAGGTTTTAACAAAACTATTTCCTGTTTTGCTAAATGAAGGTTGCATTAGTCAAGAATAGGTTTGCTGCAACAACCTTTGGTGACTTTTCACGTACATACATTTACAGACTGTAAATGTATCAATTGCTTAAAGCAAACAGCCAAGATAACACAGCAGTAGCTGGAGGAGCAAAGGTTCAGTGTACAGAAGTGGGGCAGTCAGAGCCTGGACGATGGCTGCCTACTGGACCCTGAAAACAGCTGATCCAAGTTAAACATGCCCCTAAAAAGTTGAGAAATATCGCTAATAAATATGATCCAATTACACAGAGATGTTTCACATTTAGGTAATTATTATGTTTACACTGTTTTTAAACAATGTAAAATGTGTAACTTTCTTTTTTTTGACTTTGTCAAAAAATAGGCTACATACAAATACTTTATTCAAATTAGACTAAATTCTTATGAAATGTCAGAAAAAAACTGAAGGGGCGTGAATGCTTCATGTTGAGCACAACACTGAGGAAGACTACTGTTCTCTTCTGAGCATAAGAGCTTCATTTTGTACAAACTCATCTTCCCAATAAGCACAATGTCACCTTAAGGTCAAAACAAGCTTATTTGTCCATCTGCAGCTCTAAAAATAAGGACTTTGCAATTTGTAATCTTCTGTCCGCTTAATTTAGAGAAGTACACAGTAGAAGTTTAATTTACAAATAGTAGACACATCCTCTTTGTATGCTGCTGGTGTCAATGCTCCTTGTGTGTGTTTCTGTTTCACTGTGCAGCAAGAAAGTTGCTCTGTTTACCTTCGAGCCTGTCTCAAGGTTGATTCAGATAAAAGTGCTCAATTAAACTGCAATGTTTTGTTGTTTGTCGCATCAATAAACCGTTGAAATTGGAACCAAGAATTGGTAAAAGAGGGAGACGGAGGGCAGTCCTATTCCCTTTTCAGAAATTCTGATTTTAAGCCACTGCCAAACTAAAGAGTTATTCCATTTTAGGACTGACTAAGGCCCATCTTATACTGGATTAAGACCATAACGCTGCATCAAAGATATCCAACTCTCTGACTGAATACCTCACATTGTACATTGTGGAGTACGAGAGGTCAAATGCCATTTTTGCAGCACAGCTAAATGTGTGTGAAGAGTGGATTGGTCATGAGCAGGTATACATCGACTTCATGCCATGGCTGAAAATACCTTGTGCTTGTCAGCACTAAGAGTTATCTATCAAGATGGTCTTGGTGTCAAAGCTGCCTTTTCATTAGACAGACATTGTAGGCTGCAGTTGAAATGCAAATGTACCTGTCACTGTTAAGAAAAGTCCTATCATAGGAGGGAATGGCATAGGAGTCTTAACCAGGGTATAATTTGTTTGATAGGTCACGCATCCTAAGGTGGGCAGAACTATGCACAGACACACACCCTTACCTACATTCTACAATCCAGTTAATAAGATACTGGTAGTTTTAATCTGGTTTTAAATATTTAAAGGTTCTTACAATACTGTTCTAAGTTACAGAGATTTTTTTTAGTTGATGATATTCTGCGAGTAGAAATATACGTATGAAGCTAAATTGTTCCTTCAACTCTCTTCTTCTAGGTGAATTTATTAAAGCTCTATATGAGTCAGATGAAAACTGTGAGGTGGATCCATCCAAGTGTTCCTCTGGTGAACTGCCAGAGCACCAGAGTAACCTAAAGATGTGCTGTGAGCTTGCCTTCTGCAAAATTATCAACACATACTGGTGAGTACTGCAGCTCCGTCATCAGCTGCTTGGATTTTTCTTTATATAACAACACTTCATTAGCCTCGGTTTTTAAATGCATTCATCAAAGAGTGTTTGATTGCACACATCGTTTCATTAATATTGGCAATGCTTCATCATATGTTTTGCTTTCCAATATTTCCTTTTTTTGTAAGATCAAATTCCTTTGTTTTTTAAATAGGCTTTAATAGATATTAGGCTAGACTTAACAATGCAATTTGTCTGCAACATCTCTTGTGTTTTTGATTGGGCGCAGTGTTTTTCCACGAGAACTGAAAGAGGTGTTTGCATCATGGCGGCAAGAGTGCAACAGTCGGGGTCGACCGGATATCAGCGAACGGCTAATCTGCGCCTCACTGTTCCTGCGCTTCCTTTGTCCAGCCATCATGTCACCCTCCCTTTTCCACCTCATGCAGGAGTATCCTGATGACCGCACGGCTCGTACGCTCACTCTCATTGCCAAAGTCACGCAAAATCTGGCCAACTTCACCAAGTGCGTTTTCTCAGATTTTTATATATTTTTTTTTTATATATATAAAGGGAACACATTTTGTTCCCTGGAATTTAGCACAGATTGATAGTTTTGTTTCCCTTTTCTGTCTTTTATGTCCGTCTGCCCTTAGATTTGGAAACAAGGAGGAGTACATGTCTTTCATGAACCAGTTCCTGGAGCATGAGTGGACCAATATGCAGCGTTTTCTGATGGAAATCTCCAACCCTGAGACAATCTCAAACACAGCCGGCTTTGAAGGCTACATTGACCTTGGCAGGGAGCTGTCGACCTTGCACTCACTTTTGTCTGAGGTGGTCTCCCAAATGGACCAGGTACTAAATTAACCATTATTTGAGGCTCCATTGTCAACATGTCAGTCTAATACAGTAGTTTAACATTGTATAAATTATTTAGAGCCCCAAATTATTATGAAATGAAAACTTCTGAAGAAAACATTATATAAGTAACAAAAATATATGTTTTATCAATAGATAAATGTGACAGTTTGAGTGGAAAGTGTCAGTATTCATTGCACCCATCGCTTCTTCTATATGTCTCGTTAAGCTGCATATTGACTAAACTCGTATTGTAGGCATCTGCACACTTCTAGCTACATGCTTGCTGGAGATTTCATATTATAATTGGATGGTTTTCTTGACAGGGAACTTATTATTCAACATAATATGGATGATAAATCTTTAATAGAATTAGGGTTAGGTTCATTTCAGCAGCTTTACTTTAGCCCGCTCTTTACACCAAAATTAGATAAATGAACCTCCAGAAGAATTAGAATATGTTATGGAGTCAACATAAACTCAGAAACACCAGTGTCCATGTCCAGTTAACATGACAAGAAGTATTTAACAGCTTTAAACTGATATAAGGTTTACTACTCCCTAAATGCATAAGTGAAATACGTAATTGTCAACCAACCAAAGATGTAACTATTTAGCCTCATTAACAAGAAAAATGTCCTGTTATATCCTGGAGCACATATAATTTCATTGGCTCTTTTTGCTGTATGTTCTAGTTTGAATCCTTTCAAAGGATTTGGTCTACAAATCTTTACTTCAAAACATATATAGAAATGTTTATGCAACAATGTTTTCAAATGAGAACGTAATCCCAACACACACAAAAATAGGTTTACGGATGAATGGATCTGAGGGTTAAGCTTCTGCCCTGAACTTTACTCTGTTAAAAATTGGTTGATCATTCCTTCACAGTAGACATACAGATACTTTATTAATCCCTTGTAGGTGAAATTTACCTGCCCAGTAGAAAAGATTAAATAAAATGGGATAAAAAAAACACAAAATTAGATTTAAAGAATTATAAATAATAATGAAAGTAAAAGACTCAGTCCTTCAGGATTCATTAAACTGATCTTCTGTATCTCTCCCATCTGCTTCTCACAGACATCAAACTTTAACTAATTAAATAAAAAAGCTCAGCCATTTTGTTAAAAAAAAAAAGTGATCAAATAACAATCTAGAAAGCTTTTGATGGTGACAGCAAGCATATAGATTATCTGAATTATTGGCATTCATCTAAATATTTAGACTGAAAAAAAGCACCAGTCAAATAAATAAATTGAGCCTCACATTATTATAAAATAAACACTTCTGACAAAATCTATCTGTTATGTCTTCTCTTTACCTTCTAAAACACATTTGGATATATAAAACTGCAAGAATGGAGATCTATCAGTGTCTAGTGGTTGCAGCTGTGTGAATCTCTGTTTGACTACGTTAAAATGTTTATCCCAAATCTATCAATAATTAAAGATTTCATTACATAAGGAGAGCACAAAAGAAGGGCAGAGTAAAGTATTTACACAGTAGAGCATTAGTTCTGCTAGCTGCTGGTTATGCTGCTTCAAAAACTGTCTTTCAATAATTTAGAAATCACAGTCTGCTTAATTCTCCAGTCCATCAGTCTGTCCGTCCTATTACATTATGAATAATGTTGTCTAAATAAGATATCTGATACTGCAGTGAAGGGGGAAATCCAGAATGTGTTTTTAAAACTATGCAAGTAGAAAATCTAATTAATACCTGATCCCTGTGGATCTAGATAAATGTTTAATCTGGCTCTGATTTAATTGTCTGTCTTCACAGAGCATGGCTTCAAAGCTAGGCCCCCTGCCCAGAATCCTCCGGGAGGTGAGCACGGCTCTGTCTAACCCCTCCAGCGTCCAGATGACACCTGGGCCGTCCTCAGAGCCCGTAGGTTCCCCTACTGCTGAGGCTTGCTGCAGCATTTCCACCGGGCTGCAGAAGATGGTCATAGACAGTGAACTGTCAGGGTAAGAATCATCAGCATCACGCTCTATGCACAAACTCTGTCTAACTGTTCACTTCATTTATTAGTCAATAAGTATATAACGATGGGATTAATATTTTCAGCTCAATAAAGTTAGCAGCACAATTAAGATGTTAGTAGCTTATTTTTCTGTAAATGCAGAAATGTCCAATTAAACTTCCTACCCTATAAATTTACAAAGAAAAACTAGTTTGAAACACTGTTTTATAAATCTTTTTGTGAAAGAGACAAACGTTTCCCAACTGAGGTTCTTTTAGAAATTTGAAGATAACAGAAGGAGCCTGATCCAAGGCAGATCAATCTGTCTACAGTCATGGCGAAGAGACGATTACAAGCAGATTGATCTTTGAATCAGTCTGGAGCTGCTGAATCAGTGAACAAAAACAGTTTGACAAGCAGACTCATTTCCACTCCGTACTGATATCTTAACAGTTGTGTCATATTCAACTACGGTCTCTTGCCAAAGCTTGAAAATAGCTTGACGTCTTCACATTTTGTCACAATATATCATCAAAAACTTTTGCGTATTTTGGGAACTCAGAAGATGATAGTGAAGTTAAAAAAATATGATGCAGTAACCTAAAGCACACAGTTCATTACTGTGCCCATATGGTCCACTCAAAAGTTATATCTTTGAGTGGAATAAAGAATGAGTGGGGAGGCTTAAAAATTTTCACAGATGAACGTCAAACAATCCGGTTTTCCTCCAGGATTAAACTGTTTTCTTCCCTCTACTTCACCGTTGTCTGCTATTTTATGTTTGTCCAATAGGGCTGGGTGAAATTATCTCAAATCAATATCACCATAAATTGGGCAGTTCTACCTCGATAACGATAAATGCACGATAAATGCTCCGGCTTTCTATAAATAATGGCAGGTGCAGGAAATGCAACTGGTATTTTTTATGTATTTATTGACCAAATAAAATTACATATTAGTTTCAATTAAATATAAAAGTCTTGTAAACATTTGAGTTTAAACATTTAAGATTTTTTCTTTAAAAGGGAGAAAAATGTTAGCTCACTTAAACGTTTTTGCCCAAAGGTAATGGAGCCTTTTGCACATCTTCGAACTCAGCAGCAGGGTTGGTGCTGCAGGTGGTGGAGGTTGGATGTGTTACTTTGGGCAATCCCAACAGTTTTTTAGGCAAACTTCGCATTTTGCTTTTCTCTTTTTTGCTCAACATTCTCTTTGTGGAACCAAGAATATTTCAAATTACAGACGTCGAATTTTTGGGGGGGAACTAATATGGCAGGATTAAGATATTTTTTCATTTATGGCTGTGTTAGTCACTTCTTCACTGAGTTAATCCACCATTCTCTTTGTTTGCGCGCTGTCTGACTGTATAGGTGGAGGTCGCTGCCGAGTCTTAAAGGGGAATGAAAATGCCAGCCACCCTCGCCCACAAGACAAAACAAAAGAATTAAGTTTATTTCTTTTACCGACATGGGAAAATTGTCACCAGTTATTGTAGTGAATGACGGTAACATAAAAAAAATCCAGTTTGTTGCCAACTACATTTGAAAAAGGATATAAGTTAAAATAATAGAAAAGTGCAAGGTATATAAATACTTTTATTAGGCCGTATATCAGCAGTGACATTTACTGTGTTATTAAGACAGCGGGAGGGAGAATATAGTGGATAACAACACTGTAACAGCTGCAATATCATTTCAGTGGCACAATTTTTGAAATCATTGTCCTGCTGCTTCTTTATTTTATTAGACCAATGCATCTCCAAGTGCCTGAAAGTGGCAATTGTGGAAAATTTTTACAAGTCATGCAAATATCTACAAAAATGAATTTCCAATCATCTTTTGTGTAGTTCCAGGCCTGATGATGATGCAATCCTTTCCTATGTTGACAAAAAGAAAATGTATTGTCATTCAGGTTGTTTCTCTCACTAACTGCAAGTGGAAGTTGTGACACAGCAGTTAGAGCATGACCTCAGCATGTTTATATCACCTTGACAAATGTTTTCATCATGGTGTTGATGTATACTCGCTCAGATGGGCTGATGCTGCTCATCCCCTCGCAGAATGATGAGAAGGAGAAGTTTAAAAAATGATCATGAAGTGCAAGAACTAATAGAAGCATTCCACATTCTGCAGCTTTTATTGCAGAGAAAATGAAAACGTGTTGAAGGGAAACAGGAAGTGAGTCAGTCCGCTTCTGTCATTATGTTCATCAGGCTTCAGGATCAATGGAACTAATTAACTGCTGCCCCCATTTCTAACCTGATGTCAGAGCCTCTCATCTTTACTTTATCACAATAACTGTTTGCTCACATTATCGGAGCGTACGCGTGTATCGACATCACCGGACTCGGTGACTGAAATTCAAATGAGCCTCAACGTTCTCTGTTAATTGCTTACTTTCTGCTAACCTGTGACATGAAAAGTAGGAGGCAAGGAGAGACAGCAGCAAGATTGAGGATAGAGAGATACTGGGCAGAATAAAAAGAAAAACAGGTTAAAAGATAGGAAGGGTTGAAGGAGCTGGAGGAGAGGGATGAGTTGAGGGAGAAAAGCTGAGCGTGATGGGAATGATAGGTTCTTGCAGCATGAGTCACATCTGTCAAAGTAGACATCTTTTGGCAATCAGGACTCCATCTGTCAGTGGAGAATAGGGAAGAAACAAAAAGTGTGGAGATGAATGAAGAAATGTTCGAGCAAAGGCATCAATACATTTCTTTTCCTAATTTTAAGAGATTGGGTAATGATTTTTGTCATCTATTTAATGCTTTTTGGTCTTTTGAGAGACCAGATATACAAGAATTACATAGTTCACACAGCAGTCATTCATTTCTACAAATAACATGCCTATAGCATGAGCTGTACTGCCCAGGCATTTCTTACTTGGCTAGATAGAAAAAAAGGCTCTTGAACACTAATTGTCTGCACCACAGCCTTTTTAGATCTAACAAATTAGCTGTCTTGGCAATCTGCTCTAAATTGAATGGTTTTTCTTGAAGATTGGTTCAATTCTCTTCACATTAGACCAAACTTTTGTTCCAGTGTAATAAGCCTGAGTTGAGGTTCACTTCCCTGCCTTTAAGACTGACTCTAACTGGAATATGACTGTTTTAGGTCGTTTTTTCATGATAAAATCTGCAGTATCTATAAAGTTCCGTCACATTGTTTCAAAACTGTTTTCAGTTTTCTTTTTAATTGTATACATTATACAAGACAAATAGAAGGAATCCAAAGAAGCTAGTTCATTTCACTGGCTTTATTATATGTTGTTCATCTGAGTTAAAGCAAGTGACAAAGGATTTCAAACGAACATGTATTTGGTGGAAAAGTAAGAAATCCCAGTTTCTTTTTTGATGAATAAAGTAAGGCTTTTTACAAAATTTGAAGAATCAAATTATTATACAAAAATATTTGCAGGTATTACATTGCTTTATTTCTTCTGTCTTTTAATGTCCATGTTTTTTTTTTCTCACAAATAAAATAAAATTACTTTATCCTATGAAGGTTTAACCAGTCTAGATATCCAATTTGTTGAAATAAGTGTGTCCAGTTTGGCACTGAAATAAATTGCTGATTTTAATTTTGGCATCATTACCTGCTAGCAGTAAGCCAATCATATAATTCTCACAGTCTTTTTTAAAGTCATTTGTATTTTTCCTTTTTCTTTTATCTACCATGTAACCCAAAAGCTCTAACAAAATCCATTTAAAAGTGGAGGGGCTGCTTTAAAGGGATAGTTCGGTATTTTTGACATGAATCTGTATGGCATCCCCATCACCAGCGGCATGCAATCACACTGACTTACCCCTGGCAGCGTCCTGTGAGCAGAGTTATCGTCCAGTTTTGGTCAAGCCGAAAGTAGTCCTGCAGGTTTTTAGGAACAGCGAAATAAAACTTTTCTCTTCCCAAAACATTATGTGTTCAAAAGAGTGATATTTTTGCATCCCAAAAACATTGTAGTGGAAAAAGTCACACGTCGTTATCAATTGGTCCTATTTTCTCTCTGTTCGTATCAGTGCGCGCCGTCATTCAGACAGCGAGCCCAACAACAGCCATGTCTCCCTCCGCCGCGGAGGGAGACATGGCTAAAAACCTAAAAACCTGCAGGACTACTTTCGGCTTGACCAAAACTGGACGATAACTCTGCTCACAGGACGCTGCCAGGGGTAAGTCAGTGTGATTGCATGCCGCTGGTGATGGGGATGCCATACAGATTCATGTCAAAAATACCGAACTATCCCTTTAATGTTACGATAAATAACATTGTCATCCAACACAATTTGACAATTATTTACAATTTGTAAGATAAGCTTTCTTCAATAAGAAATACAAAAGGTTTTTAATATTATAACAGCATTGTAACCCCATTTATTGTCCTTTTTTTTTGCCTTTTTTTTTTTTGCCTATCTCTGTCAGATTGGTTGACTTCACACGGTTACCTTCACCCACTCCAGAAAATAAGGACATCTTCTTTGTGACAAGGAGCTCAGGTATCCAGCCTTCCCCTGCTCGCAGTTCCAGCTATTCAGAGACTAATGAGCCCGAGCTGGGCATGTCAAATGGCAACAAGAGTTTATCCATGGTGGACCTCCAGGACCCCCGCAACCTGGATGCCGGAACTACTCCGAGCCCGTCAGATGCTCTAAATGAAAGCCAAACCTCTGGGGGATTGTGGCCAGCCAGAGTCTCACAAGGTAACATCCCAGGAGGTCCTACCATGAGAAGGCCCGGCCAGGCCCCCACTACCCCAAGCACAGAGAGCACTCCAGGTCGACCCGCGCAGCTTCTAGCCCCGCTGTCCTTCCAGAACCCAGTTTACCAGATGGCGGCCTGTTTGTCAGTGTCTCCTCGAGGAATGACTGATTCGGGGTCAGAGTGCCACAGCTCTGTTAGTTCCCATAGCAACAATGAAGATGGGCCTGCAGGAGGAAAGCAATCTTTTATGAACCATAGCGGAGGTGGGGGAAGCAGCGGGGATGAGTACACCAGGCGTTCCGGGGAGTTTAACCGTCGACAACTATCGCTCACTGAGACCCAGCAGCAGCCCAGCGTCCCCAGACAGAACAGCGCCGGCCCACAGAGGAGGATAGACCAACCTCCACCTCAGAACGTTACCCGAGGCCGTACGCCCCCCAATCTGCTCAGTGGCGGCCCTTACCCTCGCCCATCCTCTGGGAACATGATGACATCGTCACCGGACTGGCCAGCTGGCGGCGCCCGTTTGCGGCAGCAGTCATCTTCTTCTAAAAGCGACAGTCCTGAGACCAAACAGAGGGCTCAGCACAAACAGGTCAGTGTCCACAATACAACTCTAGAAACTTTAATATATATATGAAAAAAAGAAGTTATGATATATTTATTTAATATATCAACTGTACACCGTCTCTGGAGGTAATTACAGGATATTAAGCAGATTAAAGAACAGCGATTTATAAGGAAAGGATATGGTGGGTGTAATCGCAGAGACAGCAGATTTTACCCTGATGAACTACAGTCACAGCCTGGGTAATAACAGTTATTTTCATACAGGCAGCTCATTCCCACGGCACTGTTTCACTGGTTATTTATATTAGGATGAGTATTAGGCTGTTGCAGAGGCACACATTGCATCTTATTAGAAACATATATGCAATGGCCTCTTTAAGATGAGGTCACAAGCTTATATACACTCATCAGGGCTATGCGGTTCGTTAGTTTTTAATGCATTTAATATTAGTAGAACCTAAAACTATTCTTTTTTTGGTGGGTCCATGTCCATGCAGACAAAAAAAAAAACAATTTAGATATATAAAGAGAGCAATGCATGATGGGTGTATCTAAACTTCTGATTGTTATGCTTGGGAATACATTTGATTGTCTGGTAAGTGTGTTTCTAACATTGAATGTGATTAAAACCCCTGAGCGATGATTACCATGATATCTGATAATAGAATATCTGCATATTACCTATAATCTTCACTATTTCCTTTGTTGAAGAGAACCATTGCTCACTTCTTTAATGGATTAGTTAAAGAGACACTATGTTTGATAAGAAATGTAAATCAGATTTTGTAATAACCATCCCTTGCAAATTAGGTCCATATCCTCAGCAACACACAATCAAGTACTTAGATACTGTAATGCTTAACTTTACTGCTATCTAAAGGTCGTAGGTATGGATTTCATTAGTTCAAAGCTCAAGACACGATTTAATCTTACATTAAATGTAATATATAACATTAGTTTTTGCCTATATACACAGCAATATAGTTATAAAGATAATAATACATAATGTTTTCATTACTAAGAATAATTCTGAAAACCGTAGATGTACTGAATGTTTGAGAAAGAATTAACCAATCACAGACAAGCAGAGCGGGAATCCATCAGATCCAATTTAAAAAGATCCTTTTTAAACTTATCAGCTGTTCACCAGCTTTTAGCTCCCTGTTTTTATCTCTGGTATCTACTTCCCTTGCTCCTTTTATAAAAAGCAAGGTTTTGTGATACAGATTTGAAAAGTGTGTGTGCCACAGTGGGAGCTTTCAGACAAGTGTGTGCATCCATTCCACCTGCTGCTTTCAGCCCAGATGAGTTGGTGCATTTCAAGCTTATTTCTGTTGTTCCTGTTGTGTTTTTGCAACCTCCCTCCTGCCCCTTCCCTGACACTTTCATTCAGCTCATGTGTGTGTGTATGTGTGTGTATGTGTTGGTTTTACTAGGCCCCCTCCCCAGTGAACCCCAGTGCGCTGGACCGCACAGCAGCCTGGCTTTTGAATATGAATGTGCAGTATTTAGACCATGAGGGGATGGAGCCCGAGTCACTAAGAAACAGAGAGGATCTGACTCAGGTGGAGAAGGTAACCCCGTCATCCAACCTTTGACCTTTAGCAACCATCAGCCTTGATACCCCCACCTAGCTCTCTTTCTTTTCTGTTCTTCACCTTCTAGTTCAAACTCTTTGAACCTTTTCACATTATGTCAGAGCAAAACCTCAAACTTTAACACACTATCAGGATTTGATGGGATGGACCAACACAAATTGGTTTCTAATTATGGAAATATGGAAATTAACCTTAACTAAATCCAAACTCTTGCTTAACTTTGTGTTTTGTATTCACCCCCCTTTACTCAGATAACCGTAAAAGAAGTACCTGGAAAATTACTTTCTCTAAAAGTCCCCTAATTTGTAAAAGTTCTACTTGTGTATAATTTAATCTTTTAATAAGTCTTTTTAATATTTTTCTGCAGTTTACCATTGTCTGTTCAGATGAGACCAAATATTTGGCCTCCACACAAAGTGCTCTCTATAGCAGTAAAATAGCATTGCCAGTCTTCGTGTTAAGCATTAGTCTATAGATAGTTGATGGGAAGATAGGAACCAAACCAAAAAAATTGTTAATATCCTGCTAGATTTAGGTTTAGAATAAATGATTTGACCAAAATCCGTTGGCTGGAATTAGCATCACCATTTTATGGCTCAGTCGAGGTATGAAAATAAAACTAAAAGGCAATCTTCAGAATTCTGATCATGGAAAGGAGGAATTTAAACCTCAAAACTTAAGAGTTCATTAACAAAGAGTCTGCAATTATCCAAACATATAATAAAAACTGCTAAATAATCATCTGTTTGCAGTACTGATTCTCCTTAAGATTTTTGCAAAGACTAAGACCATAAATACACACCCTGAGCTGCAATGAAATAATTTAAGTTAAAGAATATTCATTAGTTAAAAAAAGGCTGAAATAAAGAGCAGACCTAAACCTAGAGCTGAATTTTTGCAAAGAAAATTATTTTTTCAAAAATAATCGTCAAATACTTTAGAAGACTAGTGGGACTGTGCAACATCACTGAAAATATATCAGGAGCATTTCATAGTAGTAGTTCAATCAATAATTATTAATAAGTTTATTGTTTGTTTATTTAAATAAAAAGCTGGATAAAAAGTCAAAAACCTTACCGTCTACCCTGTTGGCAGCCTTGTTTAGTTTGGGAATGAGACATTAGGCTAAATCTTTTCCTCTGCCTAGATCCCCTCCCCCATAATACCTTATGTTCTGGATAAAAGCAGAATGGGGTCTCAATCCCAAACCGGCCTCTAAGCACCAACCCTGAACACTAACCCTCCGTTTGCTCATTCTGGAGGGTCCACCCCATTAAGTGCCATCCTAAACCACCTAGTGGGTAGGGCCAGTGCACCGTTCAGCCCTTAAATAGCAAGTCTGCATCAGTTGTAGATCCGCTGGAACTCAGCAGTAGGTATAACAGCGGCCTGATGACAGAGGAAACATGTTCCGCCTAATGTAAATTCCCCTGGTTTGTTGCATCTTCGTCACAGACAGGATATCACAAGTTAGTATATGAAAAAAAAAAAAGTAATCAATTCCAAAATGCATGGTCCTCTTTGAAATTGTTTTATATGACCGTACATTTGTTTTAAGAAATGGGCAAATGTTTATTGTAATGATAACCTGGGCCACATAGCTACAGCCATGTACATGGGGAGTCAGTGTGTTGCCATAGCAACAACAACTTTCCTTTTCTGTTGGAGGGAAGAAGCCGTCCCATTCTTGCTTCAATCAAGGCACCTTCCACAGCTGCAAGAGAGACTTAATTGGGAGGGACATTTGACAGTTAAGGGTTAGTGCTTAGAGGGTGGTTTGGATTTCAGCTGGGCTATGTGCCTGACTCCACCACTTTCTGAACTTCAGCCATCTCCTTTGTTTCCCATTTTTCATTACTGGACTCACTGATTAATCCAGTTGTGTCTGACCTCAGTAACCATGACGACAAGGGCCAGACACACCTGTATTAATCAGTGTGTCCAGTAATGAAAGACGGGGAAACAAAGAAGCTGGCTGAAGTTCAGTATGTAGTGGATTTGGGCATGCAGCCTGTTAATAAAAATGTTATCATATATTCTACTGAAATGGATCAAGCTTGTATTGTTATCTAGTTTTGTCAAGATTGGTAAAAAAAAAAAAAAGAAAAAAAAAAGAAAGAAAGAAAACCTACCTTAAATTTCCATCTGTATTTTAGTCTGGGGGCTTTTAGAAGGTACATGTCACATTAATCTGTGGATCCTTTTCCACTCTCTTTACAACTACTCCATATTTTGTTCAGTCAAATCAAATCCGTATAACATGGCATTCGAGTCAATGAGTCGATGCAATCAACTGGTTTTCCTTAGATAGAAAACTTTGAATCAATTTGACTGTATGATCTGGTGAACTGTAAAGTGCCTTGAGATGACATGTTGTGAATTAGCACTATATAAATAAACTTAATTGAATTGAATTGACTGTTAAAAAAAACTTAAAAAGGAGGAGGTATGCATGCTTTTACAAGGCACTGGATACACCCTGAAAACACCATTCCCTTCTCCTGTTTTACTTCTGGAACTTTGAAGACTAGAATCTGTCAGAGAGACTAAAATTTGGTTGTTGAGGCAATCTATATATCAACATAGAAGATAAAAGCTGGATCAACTGCATCAACTGACTCTAGTTGTCCCATGTGACCTCATCATATATTTTTGGAGGTATGTCAGACTTAAAATGTTTGGTTCTTTTATGTTGTTATGTGTACAGCCAGGTGTGCAGAATCAAACAGTAATACTGTTAGGCTGAAGAGGGGGAAATGATCTGCAGGTCTTCAAGTACCAGCAGTCAATATCAGCACTGATAATACAGCAACTTTATTAATTTGTTCATTATTTTCTGTGCAAAGGGTCAATCATTTGACCTGTAGGCAGCCTGAAAGGCCATTTAAATAGACTAAGATATCCTCTTTATTTAGCCAACTGGTACCAATTTTTCAGTATTTTCAGTTTATATCATTTGCAAGGAAGGGAAATTAAATGCATCTTTATAGGCTAATTTCTAAATGTAATATTACTTGAATAAAGAGGCCTTTTCATCTTGAATACTTGAATTTAATTTTGAAATTCAAAGGAAATCGATGTTTTTGAGTGCAGCCTACTTTGTGTGAAAAAAAATCCAAAATAGAAAAACTTCTTCCATCTTTTCGTCTCCTTACCATCACCAAAATACACTCTGAAACCAAACTTATGACTATAGATCGAGGTGACTATTAAAAAACCGAACATTCACACGGACTGCTGTGTGTGCATGTGTGTGATCGAGACAAAAAGTTGCTTTTATGCTGCCTGTTCTGCTTCCCAGTGTCTACAGCTGTTCATTGTTGCTCTGCTTCTTTGCTTTCCTTAGTTCCCACATGCTCCCTCCCTTCATATTTTCCCCCCGCCTATCTATAATGAGAACAAACCTGTCATCCTAACATAGCTCGTACTTTATGGGAGCCAGCAGCCTTGGGAGGGAGAGCTACCAAAGAAGGCAATAAGTTGAGTCTTAACAAAGAAACCACAGCCACCCTGAAATAGCAGAAAGGACTGGAAGACAGTGCTGCCTCCACAGCAGAGACGAGCTGCAGCTAATGAGCGATACAGGGTGACAATTCATTTAAAATGTGCACCGTATGACATTCTGGCAATAAATATATATAGCTTGCTTTATCTTATATGGAAATATTCATTTTGAATTTCTTAATTCACCCAAGTAAAAAAATAGAGAGAGAGAAAATCAGATATTTTATGTTTATGTATCTTTTTTTCCAGATACATATTGCATGTTAAAACAAAAAAAAAATAGAAGCAAAAAAAAAAATAAAAATCAGGGTAATGTATAATATTACTTACCATGAAAAAACAGAACACATAAGAGGATGTTTTTGGAAGTACTTTTGTGTAATATAGATTTCATTCAAGTTGGATCATCTCAGGATTATAAAGAACATGCATGATCCAGTTAGAAAGTTACTTTAACACTACATAACGCTCTTTGGTTGGTAAAGATGAGGGGATGGGATGGACTCCTTAGTTCCAGCTAGTTCAGTATGATGTTTCTTCTTATTAATTTACCAAGATCTTATAACTTTGAGCACAAAAATACAACTTGAGGCAAATATTTTATAGATTCTAAGTAAAACCAGTCTATTGATTAATTGATTAATGGTTTTAGGTCAGGTGGTGAAGGATAATGACCAGGTGAAAATTAGCGAAACCATCTGCCGCATCCACAGCACCAATCAAAATCCTTTTCCTTTTGTCAGCATCTTACCCTAATAAGTGCATCAACAGCCGTAACTTCCTGTCCATTCATCGCTGGACTGATGTCTGTTAGGTCTGCATGACAAAGATCTGCTGCACTAACAAGTCATGCAAGTCTGCCATCTTCCGTCCTTCAGAGATACACAGCTTACTGTCATAGCAACATCACCAAGCATGATATGTTTTAGAAACCAAACAGTGTGCCCCAGGCTTTAAGGAGCTGCAAAAAACAGAAGGAAACTGCTGCACATACAGCCAGAGCTACAGTGGATAAGTTTACATCAAGCAGATCCTGGTGCTTAAATGGCCTGATCAGAAAACACCTAAATCTGATCAAGATTATATAACAAGTCTTACACAGGGAAGATGGGTAGCAGTTAATTTGGAAGATGCTTCTAAATACAGTAAAATGTTATCCTGTAGGAGGGCTGTTACAAATTAAAAGCTTTTTTCTTTTTTGCAATTTTTCAAAACTTTGTATTGATTTAGCACACAGAATTCTGCATATTACACTGAAACTGATAGTGATAAAAAAATTTCCAGATGTATAAAACCTTTTCATGCCACTGGTTTTTAACTGTATAAGAAAACAACCTACAGGATTCCCATTGTGACTCAGGCTGTGATTATCCTATTCAATGTATCTGATTTAATCCTTTTGGAAGAAGCTTATAGACAGCTAAGCAAAAATGTAAATAAACTAAGGCATCAGCCAAAAACTCTGTCCTTTGGAATATTTGGACCTCTCTTTCTGCACAAAGAAGATTTTACTACTTTAAAGGCAGCATTTTTGTGCTTTGCTATCACATCCTGAAGAAGCATTCTCTGCAGTTGGGACATTTAATACTTAAGTAAAGTAACCTTAATTTTACAGCATATGGCTTTTGGGAAAGTGTCCATGCAGGGAGACAAAAACAACACCAGACACACATTCATCATTTTTACATAGCTGCCTCCAGTGAATGGTGTCCATTGTTGGCCTGAATGGAAAGATAACCTTATCTGGAATGTTGTCAGCTGGAACACCAGAACAGCAGGTGCAAAGCTGCTTTGTTTCCTATCCGTCTTGTATTAAACCATCTTATCAATATTCATGCAATACATGTTAATTTTACTGTGTGTTCTGCTGAGCTTTACATGCAAGCCGATGTGCAATTCAGATTAATAAGCCACAGAATGTCAAAAAGACACTTATTTTGCAGTGCAAGAGAAAATGATAGTAGAGACAGGATTGGATATTGGGTTTGTTTCAGGGAGACAGAGGAGTAGGGGAGCTCAGTCTCAGCAGATGTCCCACATTCTCAGGAGAATCAGCCACAAGAACTGAGGTTTATCAGAAATGGAGAAAGGAATAAAGAGAAACTGACTAGATAAACCTGTTTGAGGTCACTGCTTTCTTGTAGTGATTGACTGTGAAATGTCTCTGTGATGTAGCAGGCTGGGGACAGAAATGGGAATGCATGGGAGGAGATGAAGAAAGATAAGTGATCCCAGCAGAATTCCCATGGCATGCAAGGGGAATCAGATAATTCAGGATGCTGGGAAAGGTTGTCCAACCTTATCACTAAAGGTTGCAGCATTCTGTTCAATTAGGATACAACTGGAATAGGTGAGATAAACAGGTTGTATCAAAATGAAATTAGAAGATAAGATATAGTTTAACCTGCACTATGGCAATTTACTACAGAGCATGGCTGCAAAAACCTTTTTTATTCTAATACATGCGGAAGAAGTGGAAAGGAACACAGAAGACTGTGTTTTAATGTCAGGGAAGCACAGCAGAAAGGTCAGGGATGAAGCTGTAGAAGTAAAAGATTTAAAGCAGAGTTAGGTCATAGAAAGATATCCCAAAGTTTGAACCCCCTCACAGACCAATGCTCAATCCTTTATTCTGAAAAGATGAGAAGAGGTATAAAAAGCTGGTAGAGGCATAAATCTTACCTGCAGTCGGAGCAAAATGTGTTTCTGCAAAACACAGCAAAGGTTATAAGCTGATAAAAAAAAAAAAAAAAAAATATGAAGTGAAATATGAGTTTTGCAAGGTACTGTAGTTTATCTGACAACTTGACAATCTTCCTGTTGCCCCTAACTCTCCACAGAAATAAAAACAAAGAAAAATCACACACAAAATAAAAAAATCAAGTTGCTCCCTCTGGCATATAGACACCTTCCTGATGTCCGTCCTCTTCTTTCCTCTCTTTTTATTTAATCTAAACCTCTGAACTTCCCTGTCTGTTATTTAAAAGCCACATATTCAATAGCCCTTGCATTTCAACCCAACTCAACAGAGACTGTCAATCAGAAAATATACAGTGCAGCTAAAACACTAGCATGAAAGTGCTGTGGTGATATGAAATCTATCTATTTATAACAGTTATTCTTATAATCCAGTGATACAAATGAAGCAGAAAAGCTTCTGATAGACTGAGGATGATTAAAATCTCTCTATGTCTCTGATGTTTTAGTACCAACAAGAGATTGCGGTGCTGCAGGAGAAACTGCGTGCGTCTGTACAGAAGCTGGAGGAGTACGAAGCCCGTCTAAAAGGTCAGGACGAGCAGGCTCAGAAGGTCCTGCTGGAGTACCAGGCCAGGCTGGAGGAGTCGGAGGAGCGTCTGCGCAGGCAGCAGGACGACAAGGACCTCCAGATGAAGAGCATCATCAGTCGGTAGGGAAAATAAGCCCAGAGTTATGCTACTGTGTGTTTGTATTTCCTTCTAACAATCCATTGTTGCTACATCCAGGTTAATGTCAGTGGAAGAGGAGCTGAAGAAGGACCACTCTGACATGCAAGCAGTTGTGGACTCGAAACAGAAGATAATTGATGCTCAGGTCAGTCTGGCCTGTAGAAATACACTAATAGGAAGCATTACCTGCTCAGGCGGGTTTAGAACTGTTCAATTTGGATGTGTTGCCTTTCATGCCGTCTTTGCTCACTGAATACAGGGAGATGTTTACCTCATAACGTTCTGATCACGCAGACAATCCTTCAGTTGCCGAACTAAATGTCCCAGAAGTCAGAAGGGACAATTTTTAAGAAGCAAAATGGATTCTTCTGACCTCAGTCGAAAAAAATAGATTTCAGATATTTGTCTTTTTTAAAATCAGAATCCGGCTTTTTTTGGCCGCGATTTTTAGTCAAAGTCAAACCAGAAATCATCCGCCTTTCAGCTTGGCGATAAATGCAAATTGGCTCACAGAGAAACAAAGGTCATAAATCTATTTCATGCCCACACTAATGAGAGTGTGTGTCTGCAAACAACCACAGCTTAGAAAGACAATCAGCGCTCTTAGTAAACAGGAAGAAAAAAATAAAGAGCATTACTCAGGCAGGACAGGATGTTAGCGAGACAGTTTGAGTAAAATGCTTTAGTTTTAGGATAGAATTCCTCAAGGACACATATAGTATCATCATCCCAGCAGTGATGAGTGTCCAGCTGTAATTAGACTCTCGTTTTGGTTATAATCATCTGAATATCAGAAATTGCAAACATGTATGAAAACACAAAACAATTGTTAATTATTTCAGATTAAAGTGTTCAGAGGAATGTAAGAGAGAGTAGTTATATCTGTTCTGACAGAAGAAAAAAAAGGAAAATAAAGGATTTCCTCATCTGATAAATTTTATGCTCACAAACAACTCCCGTGGTTGCTTCCATGGTCTGCCTGTTGACCCACTGGAATAAACCGTGGAGATTTCTCATTCTGCAGTCATTGGTTGTTTTTTCCCCTTGAAGGAAATATTCCAGAGATTTTAGAACTTTAGTGTTAATTGAATTTAAAAAGACAGTTTTAGTTGGTAAGGAAAATGTTCCGTTTTTAATTTTGTGTATCTTCCTAAGTATAAATAATTGTCCTTATGAAAGCTTTAACTGCCTGATCCAAACTTTTATGCACTGCAAAAATAAGGCTGGACAACCATTTGACATACCCTCATCAGTAAGGGTTATATTTCAGAGAAAACTGTATGTTTTCTCACTCTAAATTAAAAGAGAAGAATGTACAGTAGTATTCTGCATGTTTTATTTTCCTTGAGTTTTTTTCACTGAGTAATCATCTCAAACTGATAAAAAAAAAAAAAAACACTTTTAGGAGTCTCATAGGGATTCTATAATACATTTTAGTGAAGCAATAAAATAAACTCCAATCTTACAAGATTAGATTACCATGGCCTGTAAACTCTTTTTTTTCCTAATATTCATTTTTCCGATTGTGTTTTTTTGCAGGAGAAGCGCATCGCGTCGCTGGATGCTGCCAATGCTCGTCTCATGAGCGCGCTCAGCCAACTGAAGGAGCGTTACAGCATGCAGACCCGTAACGGCATCTCCCCCACCAATCCAACCAAGCTGCAGATCACTGAGAATGGAGAGTTTCGGAACAGCAGCAACTGCTAAGGCTGCTCTGAGTGTGTTTGAGGCTCCTGAGAGTGTACAGTATATTCCTCCTTTTGGGCGTGTGCGTGGCTGTTAGATGGACGGTGAGAACGTGTGGGTGTGTTTTTTGGAAAGCACTCAGTTTACTTCCGGAAGACATTTCTATTTTTCCTCTGTTTGGGCAATGCTGGCCCTAAAGACATTTCTACAAGGGGGCCACCCAGAAGGATTGGAGCTTGAAGCAGATCACCAGATGGCCTTCTTTGGGAGGCTGATGGAAAAAGGAGGCGGAGCCGAGCTTGTATATAAAAACTCCAAGCTGTGGATGAATTAAGATGCTGGGATGACTCAAACGCCCGGTCCACGCCTGGGACGAACCACTATAAAAACCATAAAGATCGACAATTCAGCTCCTCCCTTCCCTCCTGACAGCGAAGTGGGCCCATTAAAAAACACATGTTGAGGATTTTCACTTAAGCTTGTCTCCAGAGGTTTACTTTCCAATGCTTTATCTCAAAGTATATGTTTTTAAAGAACCAAATATGAGCTATAAATAGATATTTTTTAAATCCAAAACAATCTTCTTTACTTCCCTTTGAATTTAGAGGTGTGTTGCTGAGCGTCCCGTTTACCCCCACAACCCCAACCCCCCTCCACCCTCCCCCATACCCTAAGCAGTGCACTTTGTGAAAGCTATTGGTACACGAAACGCCTTAACTAGGGAACACACCTCAACTTTATCCCCCCACCCGCCCATCCCTTTCTGCAAAACAAACATAAAGGCACAACTTATACTGTGGATTTGTAAAGATAACAACGTAAATATTGATTAAATGTATTATTAACACTAAAGTAAATGAATTCTATGTGATACTATATTAATGAAATTTAATATAGATGTATGCATTTTTTTTCATCTAGGGTATACACACATATACCTATATTTGATAAAAGTCAAATATAAAAGCAGCCCTTTATTTAAGAGATCAAGTGTTATTTTTTTTCTCTAATGCTGAGGGACTATAGTGTGTAGCTTGTTCTGGAGCTCTGGAGAGGAGACCCACCCTGAGCAGTGATCAGCACCTAACAGCCATTATTGAACTTAATGTACGTTTGGCACAAAACTCCTGCATCATTTTGTTTTTTTGAAGATGCTAGCCATAGACCAGAATGAATCAAAATAGAATATAATGCTTTGAACACAAGGTATCTACAAAAAATGTATATAATCGGATCTGATTCTGTTTAAAACTACATGAAACTTGTGATTTTGTCAGTAGAATAGCAGAGTGCTAACTGATAATGATAAAATATAGATGGAGATATATGAGTTGAATGTCTTATCTGTCCATGTTTTAGCAAAGAAAAATATCTCTAAACATTCATATTAGTCTCTCCATTTAAGGGAAAGGAAAATGCAGTAGCCTCCTTTCAGCCTGCTGACCCGCAGTGCACATCAGCAAGCTAAAGAATGGGCAGCAATGTAACGCTATTACCTCCATGCATCTGCACCAAACTCCATGCTGGCACCTCATTAAAAGAACCCTTGGAATAGGATTTAGGAATGTTTTTGCTGTTTTTAAATCAAATATAAAGCTCTGTCTGGAAAGACCTTAAGAAAAATGAAAGAAAAAAATATGAAACAGAGTATCTTAATTGCCCAAACTGCCTCATGGCCTGAAAGTGCACGATCATGTGCTTAGTTTTTCTGGTGCTCATCACTGCTCTGTAAATAATAGATCATTAGCCGTTGCAGGATGTCGGTTGATTCTCTCTAGTTGCACTGGAGCTATTGAGCGATGCGCCTACATGCATTCACTCATTCTATACACTGGACTGGTGAGATTTTTTTATTTACGTCCTTTTATTCAGTTGTTCTCTCTAACAGCTTCATCTTTCAGTCAAAAGTGAAGACGTTTGCTTCTAAACTGTGACTCCACTGATCTTCATTTGCATCACCTTTCTTTACTTGTCTGTTTTTCATACTCTACCAGACCTCATGCTTTCTGCTTCTGAATGTACAGACACTATCTAAGGTCTCCTTTCCTTACGTTACCATCTCAGCGTCTGATTTTTGGATATTTTTGTAACATTTTTAATTCCTGTTAAAATCTAAATACATGAGGTGTGAGGCTCTGCATGCCTAATCCAGCTGGAACATCATCCCCCATCTGTGTCCTTTAGTTGCTCGTTGCTTGACATTGAGGATGGCTGCTTAGAGTGCATCGTGAGATGATGAGACCACATGGGAATTTGTAAATAAAATACCCACACTATTTTTACCTGATGTTAAACAGAGCTTTTTGTAAATGTTTTTCGTGCTCAAACTCTGCTGTAATTATTGATATTGTAAATAGAAAATAGCCCAGTCAGTCATCTGTCCTCATTGGGTAGAACTATACAAATCAATTAACCTGTAAGTGTTCTCTCTGTTGAAAAGCTTTTGTGTTTGTATCTACAGTGTGTTATCTCTGGCCAAAAACAACAACAAGAAGAAAAAAAAGAACTGATTATGTAGGAGTTTGACTCTTGAGATGAATGCCTTGCTGGTTTCAAGCCAATTTGAGTCCGATGAGCTGCGCAAGCACAATCCAGTTAATCTCATCAGTCTCACTCAAAGCACTTTTACATTAAGTGGTTGTTTTTTTTTATTTCACTTTTTAAACCACAGATCTGTTGCATTTAAAGATTGATAACTAAGGGAAATTGCCCTATAACTCACATAGCAGATGAACAGACTTTTATTTTATGTAAACAATGAAGTGGCTTATAAATACAGGACATTTCACATATATCTGCATACTTTGCAGCTCTTAAGCTGGTCTGCACAGAATAAAGCAAGACTATGATTCCTTTGGCAAATGAAATTTGGAAAATTCTTTTATTGCGCTTTTAAATTATTGATTAGCAAAAGTTAGACTAGACTTTTTTATTACAACCAGTCTAAATTTACTGCTTTAAATTTTTTTATAAAACATTTCAGAATTTCAGAAAATTACCAACATTTTTATCCTTGCATTGCATCATCTAAAGGGCTGAAAAATTGGATCAAACGTGATTAATTGATTATTGGAATAATCGTCAACTAATTTAGAAATTAATTAATCGATAACTGGAGTATAGAGACTCTAAAACATGCCTCTAGCTGACAGAGTGATCCATTGTAGCAGCAATTATACCAAGATTTTAAAAAATATATAAAGATTTTGCATTTAAGATAAAAAATAAAGGTTTTATTTGTCAATATGTTTTATCCAGAACTCCTCAAGAGGAAAAGTTTGAATTTCACCTGATTTAATTTTGTAAAAAGTCTTATTTAAGGAATCTTTGGCTATTCAACTATTAACTGAAAAAATAATTAACAGATTAATCAATTTGCAAAATAATCTTTAGTTGAAGCCCTAGTTATCTAAATTACAGGGCAGCTAATGGTTGAACTTCATTTTAAATTCATAAAAATAAAAGGCTACATGCGGGTCATATTATGCTTTACCAAAACAAAGTTTCTTAACTCATTTTAGCATAAAAACATTTAATACAGCGATAATAGGATTTGATACACTGGTTGACCAACTTCTAAACCTCTATGTTTTGAAGGTTAAGAAAGTAGGGAAATTCACAGATTGGTTTGACTCTTAATATTAGCATTTTATTGCAAAAACATTTTACTTTTTGAATAAATGTTCAGCTGGTTGACAGGCTTTAGTTTGTAAAAGTTGGCAAATTTGCTAAATATTTTTCAAAATCAGAATTTGACCTAGCATTCGCATCTTACCACATGCCAAATCCCTGTTTGACTAGATGTCAAAGTTCATATTTGGTATTTGTAAAAGTCAGCAAATTTGCTTGAAAAAATTCCAAAAAAGATGTGAAATGCATTAATTTTAGCTTAATGCCAACTAGCTGTAAATACTAGTATTATTGATTTGCTATTCAAATAAATTTGCCTTTCTAATGTTTTATTTGGAAAGAGTCATAGTCTTGCCTTATACTTTAAAGAACTAAATATATCCTTTTAGAGTTATATTTTTAAACAATAAAACTGCACCAATAATCAGCTTTTGGTTTTCATTTCATAAATCAGAAAAACAAAAGCTCATTTCTGACATAGTTCAACCAATCAAACAAAAGGATTAAATAAACTATAAAGCTATAAGTAAAAGATGTATGTTTTCTATTATATTGTAGAAAATACTTTTGTAAGTATGTTGAAAGTATAAAGTATTTGCTGGATTCTGCTTCCTTTGATGACAGTGACAAAACAATAATGTACAGAAGAATTTGTGTTGACAAAATGTGGCTGTGCAATTTATGTACATTTGCAACTAGACCTATTAAAGTTTTATTTAGCTATTTTAAACTCTTCCCTGCGTCCATCTCTGCTTTAAAGTGCTTAGCAGTTCTCTGGGATGTTTTTAAGATGTGGAAGCTAAATGAAGCCGGATTTGACAGCATGCATGATGAATCACAGGTTCATTAAATACTCAAGGAGACCTAGATTGATAATAGGCATCTAGAGAGAACATATGCTCCGAATGGTGATCCAAAGGCACAGCGAAGGAAGGGTATGATGGAGACATGAATGAATGGTTTAAACACTGCCTTCTTCTCACAGCAAGTATGACCTACATACTGCCTGATTGTTATTCCCCACAGTCAGTAGGGTATGATCATGTGTTGCAGTGTTTAGAAGGCAGCAAAAAAAGCTGTTTATTGCTTTATTACTATAACTGATGCATATCTCTAACAGAATGCATTAAAATTTAGGAACCAATGTTGGTAATTACTCCCTGTGAGGGGAGCTTATTTCTTTAGCCAAATGGAAACGGCTTCCTGCAGCATATTTAGGGTGTCAGACATATTAACATAATCATCTAATAAGTCCTTTAATGATTAAAAAGTATAAAAACTACAGTTTTATATCTTATTAAGATGCTTCTGCTTATTTTTCCTTCCCCTTCACATAATATGGTTGCAAATATGGTCTAAGTGCACACATGTTGGAGTGATAAAAGGTAAAACATAACTCTGAGCGCTGACTGTTACACATTTGTTGGGACCACCAAGCGACACCAACAAACGTGCTGTGATGAATACAGACATTGGAGCTACCCTGTCAGCAGGGACTGCCTGCCTCCACAACAGAAGGACGAGGAAACATGGGCAGATGGTTGTGCTGTGAAACATATCGAAGGTCTTAAAACACATAAAAAATGAGCCGTTTCCAATTCATCCATCAGCCTGGTTGAAGGAGGAGAAATAAAAAGCAGCACAAGGCCAACAGGTGTGCCGGTAAAAGAAGCAGTGAAATTTATAGAGTGAACTGCTACTGATATCCCCTAACATTTTTTTTTCATTTTGTCTTGATACTACTACAGAATAAAATCTCTTAAGATGTTAATATGTAATAGATAAATATGAATCTTTGAAGAAATTAAACAGGTGAGGTCATTTGGCCTTAACCAGCTTTTAACCATTGGAGGAGGAAACAAAAAACGTCTCTAAATCAATCTAGAGGATTGCTGGTGTTATGCTCAGGGTTATTTATCATAAAAAACTAAAAACTTCCATCCTATTCTACAGAAATGTGTGGTCCCTAAAAAGTTTTCTAGCTGCGTTTAGCCTCATTTACCTTCTCTGCCATCATGAAGTTTGCAGCAGAACGCTGGCCCCATCGGGCCAAAGGTCCTGAGGCTGCTGGTGTCTCCTGACAGGAGTTTCTGCGACATGTTTGTGGTGTTCCCTACATTGCCTGAGGCTAAATGCAAACAGAACTGTCAATAATGACAATACCACAACACTGATTAGCTCTAGGATCAACACATTCTTGGATCTTAGCTGAGGATCTCAGCAGCTCCTCCAGAGTAAACAGTGGGCCTCCTAATTGCTTTTTTTATGACCCATTTAAAAAGTGTTCTTGCTTCTTTTGACCTTCATGTTTATGTTTGGATGTTTGCATACTTCTTGGCAGCTTTCTTTGATGAATTCTTTCCTTTTCTGGGTGTCAAATTGTGCCGAACCATCCTTAAAAAACATTAAGAAATGGGACAATAATGAGTTCTCCACAAATGTATCCTTGTTTGTCGTGTTCCTTGATCTTCACCGTGTTTGTTCACCCGTGTTGTCTAACAAACCTCTAAGGCCTTCACAGAACAGCTGTGTTTATACTGAGATTAAATTACACTCAGGCAGACTCTGTTTACTTCCTGGGAGATTGTCGTAGGAAATTGTTTGCGGCAGATTTTATTTAGGGGAATCAGCGTAAATGGATGTCGAACACAAACAGGGTCGAGACACTTTTCCAGCCAAACTTCAGTCGCTTGGAAATATCTGACACCAAACAGCACAGGCCACATCTTGAGCTTAAACAGCATGTTTTATTTGTCTGCTAGTGTTATGAGCACATCTCGTTCACATCCGACATGGTAGACGACCTCGTTCCTCTGCTTTAGATTATCATAACCACACTGCAATAAATATGCAAGCTGGAGATTATTATTTATCGCGAAAAGAAACAAAAAACCTTTTTAGGTTAATCCACTTTGTGTTTTTACAGCTGCCTACACTGCAGACAGTTCATTCTTCGTTTGTGACATATCCATTTTTATCACTAGTGCAAAAAGAAAAACATTTTATTTTAGTGGGACTGTCAAACTTGGCATCCATCATGCTTTTCTGCATAGCGACACATGGAATATTATTATACAAAAGCTCCTTTTAAGAAACAATACATGGTGATTGTATTTAAGCCATGCAGTCATTGTTTATTCTAAAATAATCAAATTTTTTTCAGTTATGTCACGAAGGTAATGAACCTAAAAAACTAAAAGTGACTGACAGGGAAGCTGTCGACAGGAATAGCTGCAGAACTGAAAGAGGATGAGTGAATGCTTATTCACTTAACTCGTCACTAATGGGCTCATGGAGGACTAACAGCTGAGCCACTTGCTGTCAGTTGGGTTTTTTTTCCCCCACCACTGAGCCGAACGCAAATAAATACAGTACTGAACATAAACACCCAGGGTCACACACATGTGCACGCAAACACACAGATGACGTTTCATCTGCTTCTGTGCAAATATATTAGTTTAAATAGCTGCTGTGCAAATTTATTTCTTACAGATGCATCTCAAGAAATCAGAATATCAAAGTTACTTTTTGTAATTTAATTCAAACTTTTAAAACTACATAAAGATCCATTGCACATAAAGTGAATTCATTCACCTGTTTGTTTCTAATCATTTTGAATATTATTCCTTACAGATAATGAAAACACAAAATCGAACTTTTCATAAAAAACTTCCAATATTACATAGTAACTATTTAAAAACATAGAAAATGTGTCAAAACTACACCAAAGAGCTGTTTGCAGTTTGTCTTATCCAGGAATGGTTAGGAGTGAATGGATTTTACCTTCTCAGATATTGAAGTTAAAACAATTTAGTGTAAAAGTTGTATTTATCTTTAATTATTCACATATTTTGTCTTTTTCTATAATCCCATAGTAACTATGGCCAAACACATCAACAGGTGTTTTGTGTTTTTTTTTTTCATTTTTTAAGAAAGTGACATATAATCACAGTCTTGTTGCTGAAAATATTAATGATGTATTAATCCTTTCTCTCCAAACAATAAAAAAATCTGTATACGTAACAGTTTTCGTCAAATAGTGTATGTTTAGTTTTTCTGCACAATTCAAAAGACCTACAAGCACAATCAACTTAGAGATTTTGGTTTGTATGGCAAAAGGTTTGATGTATAAATGAGTGGAGAAGACTTTCGGCTGTATTCCTGCAGGTTTTGGAAAGTTCCATTTCCTCTTGTCATTTTGTACTTTTTTGCTCCATTTTCCCACAAAGGAACAATAAAGGCTGTTGAAATATCAACATTTAGCAAGAGGAAAATAGTAAAACAGATGCAAACAACATTATTAGCTGGATGAAGTAAGTGAAGTAAGGCTGTTTTAGAATAAAAATTTGTGGATTGCAGCACTGATTAATTTATGCAACAGGAAAAAGACATTTTCCGATAATCTTAGGTTTGGGATTTTATTAACTACAATCTATTAGCGTCATAGTTAGCAGACATCCTGGAAGTTATGTGCAATAGATCTAAATATACAAATAAATGTCCTGTTTGAAGATATTGTGAATAGTTGAGATGCAGGTGTATAATACACTTAGGATGCTCCCTTACACCGACTTGTTTATTTGTGATTAGTGTGAATTAACTGACAAAGATAATCCCTGAATAAAAGGTTTCAGAGATTTAGCCAGATAAAAGAAGGGAAGCAAGTAGCTGCCCTCTAGAATCAATCAGTGCATAAAAAGCAGCCATATCCTCCTCCCGACAGGACCACTGTTAACGAATGATCCCACCAGGAGGAGAGGAAGGAATCCACCAGCCTCCATTACCATTTCAGTCCCCCCTGAGGCCATCTTCCTCCTTAGAGGGGAAAAAAAGAAAAAAAGCAATCGGGTAGAGAGCAGTTCTACGACAAGTCAGCCAGCAGGGGTCAAGCTAGCCCTTCTCAGGAGCTGCAGAGGAGAAATGGACCCTTAATCTCCCCTGCTTCCTGTGGAGAGAGTTCAAGGCAATGCAGCAGGGTTTGGACAGCTAGTTCCCCGCTCATCAGTTCTCCACGTTCGCCCTGAGCGTGCGAGGCTTCAGTCTTTGATGCGGTCGGCAGTCCTGGCTCATGGCTCTTCGCTGAGCGGCTGGAGAGTTGAGCTGGGGGTTGGAGAGACACAGCGTCTGAGTTTTGATGACTCGCGGCATCACCCTGCTGCAGCTCAACGAGCGCCTGTCTTCTGAGCCAGACTGGGGCCCGAGGTGAGCCTCGCACAGCTCCAGCAGGGACACTACCTGCTCCCTCAGCATTAGGGATTTGAATCTTCGGGCTGCCAGGTAGAAAAAGGCTTCCAGGAATGCTTGCAGTCCCATCCCTGTAGGTCAGAAGGTAACGCTGATGTAAAAATGCAACAGCTTTACTAAGCAGACAAAGAAACCTTCAACAGTAACTCACAGTACTCAGTAACTTTATTAAAAAGAAAAATCTAATTTAAATGTGATTTCAATTATTCAAAGGGGAAAGCATGCATATATATATATTTATATATTAGCTCGCATCTCTGCTGTTCAATATTATGTCAAACCCTTTGCAACCAATCAGGTAGCACTTGGGGCTCTCCTATGATGTTTCGTAACATGGCAACATACAGAGAGAGCTTTCTTTTTCATAGTCCAAGGTCACGCCTCATAAGTCTAAAGACTGAGATGGGCATTAAAGAGGCTAATATTATCTGTTGTGAATTATTTGTGCTACTTTTTCCATACGCTATAGCTCATTAGCCCGTTAAAAGACCCCACGAAGACATCTTGGCCTCATCTGAGGGCAGCTGCAATGGAATGACTCCTAAACAACAGATTAGCAGCAGTGTTTAAGAGTTGCTACAGACACACAAAGAGGTTGCTCTTTCCTGTTTTCTGCAGCATTGAGATGCTTTATTTTTAATTCTAGTCTGTTTTACTCCGGTTTGGGCTAATTAAGTTGTTTAGACATTTTTTTTTTTTTCTGACTTAAAATCACCATAAGACATCTGGTTAACCTTACTAGGAAGTTTTTTTTTTTTTATCTTTAGTGTAAAAAGTTCAGAGAAATGACCCCTGTTTTCTGATATGAGAAGTCATTGAAGAAAATTTCCAAGACACTAATAATCTAAAAAAAATGTCCAATTCCAAACATATTCTATTGGAGTTGATAGAGGCCTTACTAGATGTAGAAATTATTCATTTGTAATCAAGGAAAATTCTTCTTCTCAAATACATTGCCTCCATTGTTATAAAGTTTCTTAAAGGGGAACGCTGTTTTTTGGACATTGGCCCCTTGATCTTATGTTATAACATCATGTTCTACTCACCCATATGAGTTTTATGTCATTTGAAGCCGTTCTGAAGATATTCCGTTAGGTTATATCCAAGTATCGTCTTTCTATGGGCAACGACTTGAAGGCACAAAATAAACTGCTCATAATGCTCATAATTTATGCTACGCCAGCATTCATAACATGTAGGCGAGTCACTGTCCCCCAGACATCCGCGGTTATATTTTTAATATTTATATCTTTTAAAAACAAAGCGGCACGTGTATGACGTCATCCACGTGCGCCGGCTTCTGTTCATTCATCCTGTCCGCTGAACTGCTGCTAGTTTTACTCACATGCCTGGAAGATGTCTAGTGCTACTACAACAGATGATCTCGCTCTCGAAATGGAATTGAACGATTCAGATTAGCTAGCTGAATGAATAGAAGGGGTAGAGCGTAGCCGCCTGTGGCCGGGCTGCCTGTCACGACTCCAGTCCGGCACGCGGATGACGTCATACACACGTAAAATCAAGGGCTCAATGTAAAAAAATAAAAATAAAAATGGCATTGCCCTTTAAGGCCGTTTTTTTTTTCATGTTTTTGTGTGCCAAAAGGCTACAAAAATGTAATCATTTAATTTGAAGGGTTTTTTACACAGAGTTACCTATGGTGACACTAAAGGGTTGATAATTGTGCAATCTATATCATCTGCATATTTTTTTTCAACAGAAAAAAAGGAGCACCTTTTTCATCAACACTCATTCTCTAATGCTGAGCTGCTTGCTTTAGTCCAGACTGTTTATTTCAGGTCAATATGCTGGTTTAACCTAAGTCTTTATTTGTAACAAATATGTTAAAAAGGTCAAATAACATGAAACTAAGTTTAGACCATTCAAAGCAGAATAGTTCATCCATTTCTCCGTCATGAGACATTTTCTTTTTAAGTGAAAATCAGCTTTTTGATGTTCCTAACTCAGTGGCATTTCAATGTGATAACTGTAATTCCTAAAAAGAGCCCATGCAATGTCCACTGCTCAAAATAGAAAAGCTGAATGTAATAACCTTTAAGCTGACAGCTTAATTATTAACGTGGGTTGAAAGAATAGGAAAGTTTGATTCACACTTACAGGTACAGAGCATATTTAGGCTAAAAGTGAGTTTTCCTCCTGAAGCAAAGGGTAGCCTCTTTGCATGACTAACTGAAATACTTTTTTATTTAGCTTTTTGCACCATAAATACCTAAAAAAATGCACCAATCAGAGTGTTACTTACATGAAATAAACCAAGTTGTCCTTTTGCAATTAAAAAGCTTCCTGGATGGGAAGTGAAACGTCTTAAAACTTGGAAACAAAGTCCAGTGGATTTGTTTTGTTTTTTACTTTTTTTGGAAAACCAAGTTGTCTGATTTCACCTTTTGGGGATAGAATTAGTTTTTAATTTAAACTGAAATAATGATTACTGATTTAATTAATCAACTCTTGCCTTAGCAATTAGCAACTAGAGCTATCCCTGCATGTTTTTCCTGAAATTATTGACTTTTGCTTGAAAAGGAATTTCCAACAACCTGCTAGGTTTCCATAAATGAAAATGTTTGAGGCTCAATAGGATGAGCCTGAGCTGCTTTGGTGTGATTTAACGCTTACCCTTTTTGTTTTGGTCACTTAGGATACAGATGACAGCTCTGAGTTAAATCCCATTTCAAGTAAAGTCACCTCCTGGCAGATTGGTCCTTTTCAAACCCAAATTCTACTCATAACGACCAAAACTGCAAAAGCAATTGTAAAAACCAATGACAGAAAAACAGTTTCCTTCTAAATACTTTATATTCTTTTTCTAATCCTAATTTCTAAACACCTCAATGACACTGAAAATAGCCAAAAGACATCTCTTCACAGTAATCATTTCTTTATCCAAGAACCCTGTTGCTGGCTTGACCCTGCAGAAACATGATCTGTCCTCATACCTCTTCAAATTCTCTATAAGGGCTCCTCACACTTTACCAAACACACACAGCAACAATAACCTAAAATACACCCAGCTCAGTCTGATTGAATATATATAAACTAATGTGAAATTCAGCACACGCTCCCCTGCACGGACCCCTCCATCCCGGTTCATGTCGTATCCAACAATCTACTCTGTGTCGCCAACATTTCTAGGTGCAGCGCCTGAATAATTCATGTTGGGCCGGTCTCTGTGCTGTCATGCTGTGATCTCGCCTCATTTCAATTATGGGACAAGGGAGTCTGGCAGGGAATGACAAGTAATAATGGGAGAGCACATTATTTGCTCAGAGTCTCAAGCATGCCAGGGTCTCTGTTCTCCAAGCATGACAGGAGAAGACTTCTAGGCCTCGAGGTGCAAATGTGTGAGTATTAGTTACCTGCTTCTCGGGAATCAGGCAGGGCACATGACCATCGACGGGTTATATCTATATACAGGATGTCCACTGAGGCCATGGTAAAGTTGCTGTTGCTTAGTTTACAAGTCCTGAAAACATAAAAAAAGAATAACAACGAAAATGATTTTATTCCACTACGGTCTAACTTATACATCCTCATTAAAGAATTGAAACATATCATTTTAGGATGCAACTAATAGTTTTACTAAGCAAATCTGTTCAAGAATTTAGTGAATGATTTATGGCCAAAGCTTTTTTTGTAAAGGTTTGGAAATCTTTATATAATAGAGGTGATACATGTGTTAAGAGTAGGGCTGCAACTCATTTTTTTCTGCTAATCGA